>NW_004797890.1:400350-401901 GCF_000002075.1 Aplysia californica | reverse complement strand
TTACACGACGCTCGCAACTGCATACGGTCATATGAGGGCGCTGGACACATTAAACTTTTTCAGTTGGTAAGACATTTTGAATTTAGCCCGGGTGGCGGCCGAAGCCTACTCTTATCGATTTCAGACCACCAAGGGATCTTTAATGTGCACAACTTGCACACGGGCCCTCCGAGATTTTTCACCCTTGTCCGAGAAGGCTAGGTGTAAATCTTTCCTACCAGAAGATCAGGGGTGTGGCTGAAGGAGTAGCAGTAGAAAGGCTGCAGATAGAATCTGGATCCCAGAGGAGGGGGCAAAAGAGGTGAGGGTGTGGGGGCTGAAAGAGGAGACGAAAGCAGACGACAGAACATTGCTAGAGAGCAGGAAAAGAGGTTAAGAAAGACGAAAGAAGACAATCTGAGAGAAGAAAAATTTTCGGTCGCTACCCGGATTTGAACCCTGGACCTTTGATTGAGAGGTCAACACCTTAACCTTTAGGCCACGAAAGCCCCCTTTTCAACCACAAAAAGACAATAATAACAGCAACACGAACGCCACTTTCAACAGTAATATTAACAACAACAGCAACAACAACACAATAACAAGAGCTACCACAGTAATAATAACGCCAACATCATCAACAACATCACCATCAACATCATCAATATCAACAACAAAACAACAACAACAAAAGCACAATATTAAGAGCAGTAACAACAACAACAACAACAACAACAAGAGCGGTAACAACAACAACAACAACCACAACAACAACAAAATAACAACAACAACAACACAATAACAAGAGCAGTAACAACAACAACAAAATCACAACAACAACAACAACACAATAACAAGAGCAGTAACAACAACAACAAAATAACAACAACAACAACACAATAACAAGAGCAGTAACAACCGCAACAACCACGACAACGCTTCTCCCATAATCACCACCACCACCAACAACAACAACAGCAAGAAAAAATCTTCCCAAGTTTCATTGGGAGAAAGTTTTGAACAACGCTCGCTGAATACAGTATAAAAAAAGAGTGATGACCACTTTTATTCCCAATGTACTCGGTGACAAAGACGAAGATAAAAATACAATATCCCTCCTGACGAGGCAAGGCTTACAGGCCCCATGCCGGTAGTACAGCTGAGATTACAGGACGCTGCTAGTAGTGATGATAATAATATTATGTACTTGATCTAGATAAATTAGATAATAATGGTGGGCAGTGTTTCGTTAGAGAGTAAACAAACGATGATACGGTGTTTTGTTTTTGTTTTTGTTTTTTGGGTGCATTAAAGCTCACATTGTCTTAACGTCATCTTCTCCACCATACCCCATTCTGTCTGTCTGTCTGTCTGCCTACCTGTCTGTTTGTATGTCTGTCTGCCTACCTACCTGTCTGTCTGTCTGTCTGTCTGCCTGTCTGTCTGCCTGTCTGTTTGTGTGTCTGTCTATTTGTCTGTCTGTCCATTTTTTTCTGAGACATACATTTTCAAATACACTGTCTGTCTGTCTGTCTGTTTGTCTGTCTGTCTGCCTGCCTGCCTGCCTGCCTG
>NW_004797890.1:396868-398345 GCF_000002075.1 Aplysia californica | reverse complement strand
ACGTCCTTCCCCGCATGGCTGCCATAATCTGCTGACCGTTGTGTCCTGTAGAGGACACTGAGATAGACATTGGCCTTTGCTGCTGGCAAAATATTTTTTTTAAAATTGCACTGGCACAGATAAACATTAACACTGACTTGAAACAAAAAAGGTAGAAGTAGTATGCTTAACATTAATTATGGTTCAAGAGCAAAAGAAAAAAACAACACGATTACAGTGAGCTTTAGAGATGCCATACTTTTCGTGATGACACCGTGCATAGACAACATTATGGCCTTCAAGAAATTCCTATACGTGAAAGACAACATCACAACCAGATGTGGCACAGGTAGGAAAGTATGGCACACAGGGAGATCACAGTTGACTGGCGCATGCTGGAGGCTGAGTCTGGGACTGGACAAAACTGTTCCTGTTTGGCTCCCAGAATCCCATTCTTGTACTTCGTGTCACAGTAGTCGAAGTGACGACACGAGCAGCTGACCACTGCGTCCAGGAACAATTTAGCGGTGTCGCCCCCGCCCTTCTTGAAGCGATCGACCATGTAAGTACCGATGTCGCCCTGTAGAGAGGTCACGTCAGAGTTGAGCCTTACTTCAATGCATGTAAGTTTTAGAAAGGTTTTATGGCACTCACAACTGCGTAAGGTCATACGAGCGCCAAGGGGTGGGTGTCAACAGAGAAGTCCAAACGATGAATCAGGCTTCCTCTGCTCACCTCTCTAGCCTCAAAGCACAAAATTTGCTTCGACTATCATGGCACCCCCGAAGTAGCAGTTCTCAAGAGAGTGACAACATACCAAAGAAGTAGAGGAGAAAATGAGGATAGTAAGGATGAGGAAATAAAAATCACTAGTTCCCCATATGTTGTTCCGGCACAGTATGAGCATGACATTGATAAATCAGCCCATTTACAATTCTACTGTGCACAAGAACATGTTAATAGACCCCCCCCCCCCTTTGGGAATGGCCTAAAGGCAACATCAGTCAATAGCACTGCCCTGGTGGGGGGGGGGGACCTTACTATAAGAGACAACATTAACTTGGAAGTACATGTGCAGTCAAAATGGTTCAAGGAGGCCCCACCCATTTGAGAGTCCTAGCGAGGAGAAAAGTGATTGTCTTATAAGGCAGGTGAACGTCTTGGATTGTGTCGTTATGATGCAGAAAAAAGAGGTGGGTTGGGGTTGTTTGTACAAGTGATGGTCTAGGACAGGTGGCCGTTGGAGTAGTTTAGGCCAGTGGGGTGGGGGGAGGGGGCATTCTCAAAGCGAACTCTAAACCAAACCCTTTAACCATCACCTTAACCACTGAGAGGTACTGGTTAAGATCATTCTAAAGCCAACCCGGATGCCAATTACGGAATTTTCATATGAATGGCGTATTGTTACTCTAACAAGCGTTACATAAATTTTTAAAATAACTATTTCATCATCATCATCATCATCATCATCATCATCATCATCATCATCATCATCATC
>NW_004797890.1:393476-395689 GCF_000002075.1 Aplysia californica | reverse complement strand
CCCCCCCTTTTACCTCCTTCCCTCGCCCATGATCTTCCATTCCAGGCAACTCCAAAATTATTTCAGAAATTATGTCCTGTTGAAAATTTGTTTCGTGGATTGCAGAGGCTGATTCTTGAGCACAATATAATGTATTTCGAATTTTAAATTACCGATCATGTCATAGGCAAATATGCCAATACACAAAGAAATATCATGATTGTTAAAACTATGTTATATTATAGTTTCGTTGAACCCCAAAGAAAGGGTGCTCCGCTATATCAGTTGGTATCATGCTGGACAATGGATTGAATAGCCCTGGTTCGAATCCCCACCAAGTCGTTTTGGACTTCGGTTTCTTTTGGGAGTTTTTAAGGTTCTCCATCTATTTGGCTCTCTCCGATCGCAGATGGACGTTAGAATCGGAAGTTCCACCTCATAAACTTACAGTGTTGAAAGGGTAGTTAAACCTATATTATAGATTACCGTTTCATTTTATCAACCTGAAATATATATTATATATATATTTGTAAAAAATGTTAATCATTGGTGGTGTGTGACCTTTTTCATTTTCAACTCTAACTCACCTGCAAAGGGAAGTAAGTGAGGAATCCGAAACACATCTCATCCGAAGTTGCCTCCCCCCAGCAGACTGGTTCAGGGGTAGCGGTCCTCTTGTACACGCAGGTGGTCCGAAGTTCGTCTCCTGGCTCGACCCGGATGGCGCTCGCAAAACTGAAATGTTTGCTATGTTGACGGTAGGGTGTTTGAGTCAGGGGCAAGCTACCACAGAGAGGGATGGGCGGTTGGTGGGTGCAGGCGATCGGAGGTGCAGGGAGAGGGGAGGGGAAGGCATGCAGGTGCGAGCTCTCACGAGAAAACGGCAAATACATGTTTGGTATCACGCAACCGAAGAGAAGTCCAAACAGTTCGCCAAGATGCGAGAATTTTTGTTCATAGATCTAGATGGTTTCTCAGTACCATTATTCTTTCCGTGTCGCGTGCGTCCTTGCCGAAATATCCGAGTTCTCGGAGATGTTATCAGTCATGATTTCACTTCTCATTGGTTGAAAACGGTTTATGGCCCTATTAACACACTTTAAGTCACTTTAAGTCACCGGAAGGGCGGGCTGCATCGTCTCTGCCGGTCAGAGCCGACCCGAGCTTAGTGGGATACAGCATCCCATCAGAAAGACGGAGATACGGAGAAAAAAAGACTTCCCAACACAGGAATCGAACTCACGTCTCTTGAGTGAAACAGTAAAAAAAAATTGAGTATTACGCCAATGCTGGTTTGGCTTATTGCCATTCTCAACACTGTTACGTATACCCTGGGGTTGTAGAAAGGCGAATTGTAATAATTAAAAGCAATTTAAAAACCTTTTACACCCCATGGATACAATTTAAATAATTTAGAAGGTGTAATTGGTCTGCCAGGATACAGCAACTCAACAGATCCACAAAGACCCTCGATAATGAATGTTCCCCAATTGGCAATCGAACCCACGTCTTGAGGGTACAACAGAGATGAGCATATCCTTTACACCACCTTTCATGATTTAACGTAGTGTTATTCTCAATCTATTATTTTCAGGGGCCGTTGAAAGCTGCGAGTGTGTCTTTTCACTCGGAGAATTAGTACGTTTCTAGTGTCGGTGTAAAACGTCAGTATTTCACCGTTTGCTTATTTTGTGACAACTTTTCCTTATTCCGTCTTCTCGTGAGAGCTCACCTATAATGTTAAGGGATACAAGCGAGAGATAGGTAGAGAAAACGAGGGAGAAGGAGAAAAACTGGTTCTACTTTCAGAGGATGTTAAAACGTGATCAAATTGTAAGAATAATAGTTAATAAAACAGCATTCTCGTAATAGAAATCTGACAGCCAACCATTAATCCTTACTTTTGATCAATTAATGTATTTTACGCTCCTAATAATGCAGTTTATTTGATTTAAATCCTCCCAACAAACAGATAGATTGAGAGACTCGATAAAATAGATTTCTCAACAATGGAATTGAACACGCTTCTTGCGTGCAACGACAATAGCATAATAAACAGTCTACGCCACAGACGCTTATGTTCGCCGTCTTTGTTTCTGTGGAATTTGCGCTATAAAAGAAACAATTTAACTTTATAGCTGTGTCCTGCTGGTAGGCTTATTTCTCTTACATTATTCCTCTCTCTCTCTCTCTCTCTCTCTCTCTCTCTCTCTCTCTCTCTCTCTCTCTCTATA
>NW_004797890.1:386866-389556 GCF_000002075.1 Aplysia californica | reverse complement strand
CTATTGAAAGAACACTCTTTCCCATGGCGAGGTAAACAAAACAAAACCACCAAAAAAAATAATTTAAAAAGAGTAAAACGTATTGAAAAATATAGTGCTACTAACCTGTCCTTGACTGAGGAAATCAATGCCAAACTGATTCCGCTGAGAGCCCCCGTCTTTGGTGATGTGCCCCACTCCCTGCCATACCGGCTGTCCATCACACGGGCTTGGGACACGCCCACCGTTAGGGATCAGCTCCTGGAAGCGCTGGTAGGCGGAGCTTGGCTTCACGAGCACCAGTAGAGGGAAGAGGGAGAGGAGGAGTCGACGAGTGGTCTTGTTGGACGTCATTGTTCTGGGGGGGAAATTAAAAACAAGAACATAATAAGATAATATAAATCACGGTAAGTATCTTTTTTATGCTCCCATAGACACAATTTAGGTAATGTAGGAGGCTGACTTCACCTGAAATGCTGTATCGCAGGGTTGGTCGTGACAGATAAAGTCGAAATTGCCCGCCTCCCTATCGACCGAAACTTGGCTTAAAACAGCATATTATTATTATCACCAGCGAGTTTTACCGACATCCCCGACCGGTGGCGAGGGATCAGGGGGAGTAACACAGTCATATTTTATTCTTACAGAAAATAATTTGACCGATTGTCTACCTTCTCTTCTTGTGTGCTGGTAGCTCATGAGAAGAATAAAGATTGCTTTTTTTAAAAGTAGATGGGTTTTAAAAAAACCCTAATCGACATTATTTACAATCATTTAGGAAGCGGACTCCTGATCCTTCCTTTTGGGGCCAACATGGGTTGTAGATAGAATAGATTGTGGTAATAATATTATTCTTGCTGCGTCTCTGTTCACTTGTTGCTTCACTTGTCAAGACGTTTGTGATTGTCGCTCAGTGTGTTACTAGTGTAGGTGTGCTGTTTCCAGTGTCCATTTAGTATGGCTCGATCGTCTCACCCCCCACCCCCTGCCGAACAGTTCTGCTCTTGTACTCTTTTCCCCGGAAACCACTTATGGCAAATCTTTTCCTATCATGTGTGAGACCTGGACTGGTTATGCTTCGGAGATTCGCACGTATGTGCAAACAATGCAAGCCTGCTCATCGATACAGTTGAACTTCTTGACGCTATCCCGACTTATGTTATGCCCACATCCGTTATCCCGGCAGGCGTGAGTCCACTATGTCAATCAACGACCTATACCGAAAAGCAGTACGTCTTTGTTCTGTTTTAGTAAAGTAAGTGTTTTACGGGGCTCGCAACTGTATAATAATATGGTCATATGAGAGCGCGTGGTACACTACACATTTTCAATTTGGTAGAGAATTAGTTTTGAATTTTGCCCAGGTGGCGGCTGAAGCCTAATTTTATATCGATTTTGGACAACCAAGGGGTCTCTAAAGTGCGCAACTTGCACACAGGACAGCATGTCTGGGACAATTACACCCCGATGCCCAGACGGAGCAGCGTACCTCTGAGACCATGGTCAGTTCGACTCCTCAAGGTGACTATTCTTTCCTGGAAGCTTCATCGGAAGAGGTAAGTACGTGAGATAACCATTATATATGCCACACCCCTGTGACTATCATCCAAAATCTTTAAGTTTTCTGAGAAAATTACTTACTAATTTCATTTCCTCATTTCATCCATTCGAATGGATACTTAACAATGCTCTAGCTGATCTCAGATTTAGTTGACGTGTCCAGTCAAATTGATCTTTTAAGTGTTCACGTCGATCACATATTTCCTGATTCTGAGACTGTCCGATCAAATGTGACATTGGGTTTGGAATTTTTAAATTGTAAAAAAAATGTGGTTGTTGTTTTAAATAATTTCTGTTGACTCTTTGTCACCCGTTTCTTCTTTGCTTCAGTGTTACAATGTACTTCATTTTCTTAGGAAGGAAGAATATGATGATATTTCTTTTGTTGTGTCTGTGTTCATTCAGATTAGTTGACACAGAGAGGAAAGTCATGACACGCTTAACTCTTTCACTGCAGAGCCTGCTCTATAATTGCCCAGATAACCCACGAGCTCAATCTGCCCGAGCCCATGAATGTCCCCGGTGAAGAAGTTAGGAATATTTTACTTTTCCCTTTTTCCCCTCCCTTCCTTTTTGTATCGCTAGCAGATGAAGAGGGGAGATGCGATTGTCGGTTAAGGGCTGGGTGGGTGGTTTCTGTGAAAAATAATACTGTTGGAGAACCTGTTTTACGCCGTTCAGCCAATTTGATAAGATGAATTAATGCTTTAAAAGGACAACCTTGTTATCGCTTTGATACATTCTCCCAGAATGATAATTATGATTTGTGACCGCTGTTCACCTGCCCAGCTTTCCAACACGTTAGAGATTTCAGAGACGAGTTGAACCCACCCCGCCCCCTCTTCAGCGGCATACGAGTGTAGAATTGAAATGATGTTGTTTTAAAAGAAGGTCTTGATTCAAGCAGGCATGCTGAGTTATTAAAAATAATAACATTATAAAAATCCTTTAAGTATTCTATTCTTGTCCCATTCGAGAATTAGCCTATTTTTATTATTACAATCATTAGTCTAAGATCTAATAGTAATATTGATATAAATCGCTCATTTTAACGAAAGACCGATAATTCAAATCCGCCCCAATGTCTATTCCCAAAGTAGCTCTTTATAAAAAGAAAACGAGTAATAACTTGGAAAAGGGGGAGGGGGGGA
>NW_004797890.1:384290-386241 GCF_000002075.1 Aplysia californica | reverse complement strand
TCTATCTATCTATCTATCTATCTATCTATCTATCTATCTATCTATCTATCTATCTTGCCTGTTGCTTCCCTATGGAACAAAGGTCACCAACCACTCCTCTCCAAAGATATCTCTCCTTTTTATCGTTGTCCATTAGCGTTCACATTTTACTCATGTTTACTACCATCCTCCTCTAACTTCCTCTGCCATGTTCTTTTTGGGCCTTCCTCTATTCCAGTGACCCCATGGATTCCATCGCAGTGTTTTCATGATTATACTTGTCATCGATTTTTCTTAACAAGAGCCCGCTCCATCACCATCGCCCTCTGTGTCATTTCCTTTCCCACCTTTCTTTCATTTGCCCTTTGTGGTAGCAGAGCCAAATGATCCCAAGCCCAAGAACATTTCCCAGCATCTATTGATGAAAGTTGGAGATCTCTCTTAGCAGCCTCTGCCAATATTCAGGTCTCTGCTAGATATCGGGTTGCTTTTGAATACCCGGACATTGAAAGCCCACTTTTTTTTTCTTTTAAGATTCCCAGACCTTTTGAAGCATTGTAAGGACTCATCTCGCCACCTAGATCCGTCCGTTGACATTCGTGGGTGGTTTCAAGACACTGTTGGTCGGTCTCCAGTTAGGCGTTTCTCCTTCGCACACAAAAGACCCGAGTTCGATTATTGTGTGGGGAGAATTTTTCTCGAGGATAAGAAGAAGGAGACACAACAAATTGATTTTAGCGGGTGTTTGACGGGTGTTCTTGTTTGGTTTACTCCTCCTTTCCTATCAAACATCTATCGTTCTTATCTCTCCTCCTTCTATTTTGTGCTTGTTACATACTCTCTTGAAACTTTTCTAATCTTTGGTTATATGACATTGTTGTGTTGCAAGTGCCATAAAAACGCTTACTAAAACTTTAAAAAACTAAAAAGTAACTCTGATGGGCGGTGGCGATCACCTGTGTAGTAAAAGGTGTATTATTCAACAGCCTGCTGGGAAATACATGGAGGTGGGCGGAATGAAAATTCTAGTTGGGAAAATTGGGCGCTGGCTGTAAAAAAGGTAGACAAGCACTGCTCTAGAGGAGACCGTCGAAAAAGGACCATAGTTACTTCTGGTAGGCTATAAACACCACCCGCCGCCCAGTTTTGTGCACCCACTGATTCATATATGGATTTATTCTTTTTTTTTTTTAAATTCAAAGGCAAAAAAAAAAAATTGAAAAAAAAATCTCGGATCTACCATTTTGAGCACATAATATTTGTACTTGGCTGATGCTTGCTAACGTCTGACTGGTAGAAGGAAAAAAATCGAATAAAAAGAGTCGGACAAAAAAACAAAACAACAAATGAACAATTAATTAACCGAATGACGGACGAAAAAAAGGACAACATTCTCTATAATATGGATTCATATATGGATTTTTTTTTGTTTTTTAGAAATTCAAAGGGGAAAAAATATCGGATCTACCATTTTGAGCACATAATATCTGTATTTGGCTGATGCTTATTAACATCGGACAGTAGAAGGGGAAAAAATCAGAAAAAAAAGAGTCGGACAAAAAAACAAAACAACAAATGAACAATTAATTAACCGAATGACGGACGAAAAAAAGGACAACATTCTCTATAATATGGATTCATATATGGATTTTTTTTTGTTTTTTAGAAATTCAAAGGGGAAAAAATATCGGATCTACCATTTTGAGCACATAATATCTGTATTTGGCTGATGCTTATTAACATCGGACAGTAGAAGGGGAAAAAATCAGAAAAAAAAGAGTCGGACAAAAAAACAAAACAACAAATGAACAATTAATTAACCGAATGACGGACGAAAAAAAGGACAACATTCTCTACCCACCCCAACCCCCCTCGCACACACACACACACACATACAGACTCACACACACACACATACACACATACACACACACACACACAAACACACACACACACACACACACACACGCAC
>NW_004797890.1:381072-382246 GCF_000002075.1 Aplysia californica | reverse complement strand
GGGGGAAAGGGAGGGAGAAACGAGAGTGAGAGCGAGAGAAAAAAAGAGAGAGAGACAGAGGCAGTCTTCAACTAGATCGTGCTCAGCATATTTCTATCTATCTATCTATCTATCTATCTATCTATCTATTTATCTATCCATCTATCTATCTGTCCATCTATCTATCTATCTATCTATCTATCTATCCATCCATCCACCCACTCACCCACTCACCCACCCACCCATCTATCCATCCATCCATCCATCCATCCATCCATCCATCCATCCATCCATCCATCCATCCATCCATCCGTCTATCTACTATCTACCCTTCAGGGCTGCCCTTTCTCTCTCTCTCTCTCTCTCTCTCTCTCTCTCTCTCTCTCTCTCTCTCTCTCTCTCTCTCTCTCTCTCTTTCTCTCTCTCTCGTTTCCCGGTCTCTCACCCAACCCCACTGTCTCCCCCTCCTCCCTATCTTCCCTTCTCTTCTTGTCTCCTCTCCCCTCCCTCTCTTCACCTCTTCCCCTCTCTTCCCGTCTCCTCTCCCCCCCTCTCTTTCCATATCTCCTAGTCTCCTCCCCCTCCCTCTCCTCCCTTCTTTCCCCGTCTCCTCCCTCTTCCCCCCTCCCCTTTCCTGTCTCTCCGTTCTCCCATGAGACAAACTACTACACTACTGTTCCCATATTTCCCAGCTCCTATCAACGGTGTGATATAAACAACGAGCTTGTCTGTCGGAACTCCGAGCAAAGGGTACATGATGTCGTGGCTTTGAACCCGGGACCTCTGACACGCACCTACAACACTAGGAGCATCTCTCAAATCCTCGTTTGTCTTGTCATACAACGGACAGACAATCAGACAGACCGGCAGTCTCACTCCCTCCTCACTAGAGCACTTGACGGGTTTATTTATATTTCTGGTATCGCTATTTTGGCGTGTGAAGTTGGCTTGACTTTGTTCTCTGTCTTTTTATCTGCCCACGCCGTTTTGGCGGAACAGTGCCCAGATTTGTCTCTCTGGTGTTGCCACAACAGTGCCCAGATTTGTCTCTAGTGTTGCCATAACAGTGCCTAGAATTGTCTGTAGTGTTTCTATAACAGTGTCCAGATTTATCTGAAAGTCTTTAAGAACGTCACTCCAGACAGTGCCTAGGACAAGAGAGGCTGTTTCGTTCATCCTGAGGTTTCCTGGGGGG
>NW_004797890.1:374508-375816 GCF_000002075.1 Aplysia californica | reverse complement strand
TTTACACACCCCATTCCTGCATTTTACCCTAAATATACTACCTGACCTAATTCATTAAAAGCATGCCCTTCTTTTTTCTTTCCTCACAAAGAATCTATTCATAATTTACAAGCAGGATCTTGTTAGCAAAAGAAGAAAAAAAAAAGAAAGGACAAACAGCCATAAATCGTCTTCAAGGCTCAGGCCTCACTGCCCTCAAAGACCGTTCGGTAACTATTTTGGCCTATAAATATTTAACCCGCCACAGCAATCTCAAAAGGCGCTCTTTGGCCGGGGTGCCTGGCGTTTGTTTAGCGGTTTCAGTCGTTTGTCTTAACGCTGTCCAGATTGGGTTTTCGTCTGATAAACACTGACGTCACAGGCAGTGACAGGAAGCGATTTGTCACGTGGGTAATCTCTCACGGGGAGAGAAACTGGAAGCTGCTTCAGAGGGTATATGTTCAAACACATAAGGGCTGTTGTCTGCCTGGGAAGTGTCTATGTTGACGGCCAGACATAGACACTGCTTTGTGGTTGTACATTTGGGAAACTTATTGTGTGGGAGTGGCCGTCTTTGGGGGATGAGGGGCTAGGTGGAGATTTTTAAATTTTTTAAAATATTTTTTTTTGTTGGGGGGTGGCAGGTGAGACGTGAAACGTATGGGGAGGGGTAAGGGGAGGAGAAAACGGAGCTACGATCCAAAGCACTGTTTCACATCTCTCTCTCTCTCTCTCTCTCTCTCTCTCTCTCTCTCTCTCTCTCTCTCTCTCTCTCTCTCTCTCTCTCTCTCTGTCTGTCTCTCCCTTCCTCCCCCACCCACACACACATACACACTGTACATGCACACATTATTCGTCACAACTATACCACCATTAACATAATACCATTAACAAACAAAGTGACCCCTCCACCCCTACACCTCTCTCCTCCTCCAGGAGGTCAATCAGTTAATGCAAGGCACCGGCAGCATCCTCCCGGAATAGAAGCCACCTCACAAAAATTCCCCGTTCACCCCATAGAAAAGTTCTCCCGGAATTCATAACTAACGCCGTTTGTCTCCATTACCGCCAAAGTCTACTCGTCTGTTCGTCCTTTTGGCATCTGCTGGCAGAAAAACCTGACCACCCGGAATACACAGCCGCCCACGCCAGGCCTCAACTGACCTTTCTGTTACGCGCCAAACTGGCAAATCACAATGTAACGGCCTCCATTAGAGAGGTTTTTTACGGTGCCGTCGTGACCATTAAGTCAAGTGAATGGTTAATGGGGGGAGTGTTGGGACTTGTGGCGCCGAAATATGGGGAGGAGGAGGAGGAGGAGGAGGAGGA
>NW_004797890.1:370417-372974 GCF_000002075.1 Aplysia californica | reverse complement strand
GGGTGAATTTGTGTCGATTTTTACTGATGACATTTTTTGGAGCCAGGTCCTTGATCTTTTGTTTTTGGTAAGTTTTTTTTGTGTTTTTTTTTAAACTGTGCTCGCAACTGCATAGACCCATAAATATGAGCGCGCGGGAGACATTAAACATTTTCAGTTTTGTAGCAATTTGAATTTTGTCTGGGTGGCGGCCAAATCCTCCTCTTATCGATTATGAACCACCAATCGACCTTTAACGTGCGCAACTTGCACACGGGACCTCCCGGATTTTTCGCCCTTTTCTGAGAAGGCTAGCCTCTAGATCTTACTCACCCAAAGATCAGGAGTCTGGCTGAAAGACAGCAATAAGAAGGAGCCTAGAAGTAGCAGTAGAAAGGCTGCAGGAAGAGTCAGGATCCCAGAGATTGGGGCAAAGGAGGTGAGGGGGTGGGGGCAGAAAGTGGAGATGAACCTGGTTAGAGAGCAGGAAAGGAGGGAAAAGAGAACATTTTAGAGAAGAAAATGTTCTGTCGCTGTCAGGTTTTGAACCCAGAACCTATGCAATGAGAGGCAAACACCTTAACTTCTAGACCACGAGAGCCCCTGGTCCTTGTTCAAAGTGATGGCATGGAGCTGAATATTGACGAATGCAACAAACTTAGTGGTAGTGAGGGTTCAATAGTCTGATCAGATTCGACTCTCCTGGCCGATCGACGAATTCGAACTTAACTTCGTGCATTCGTAGAATCATTCCATTTTCCGAATTGAATCTGCTCAACCTTATCCAGCACTGAAAATTTCTCTGGCGTTCCTATCTGGCCGATTCTGGAATGTTCTCTCCCAGGGAGGTAGAGATTCCAGGACAGACGATAAGCCCGAGATTTGCGACGTGCCAGGCGAGCAGTCACCTGCCTCTACGGATACAGTCACAGCCCCTGATCACAAGCGGACATAGGTCAGTGGATAAAACCAGTAGAACAGCGGTTGTGGTGAAATTGTCAGGAACCTCGCCGGCGCTAGCAGAAGATCTAGGTTCCATCCCGTGTGGAGATAATTTTTATCGAGTATCTCGATGTTTCTGCTGGGACTACATATATCCCCCTCAGTCCAAGTTGGCCCTCGCAGGCAGGATCGAAACTTGGTGCCTGGATTATCTCAATTGTTTCGAAGAGTGCGTAAAAACTCCTTCGTTGAAAAAGAAAACTAGAAAGAAAAAAGAATTAAGTAGAGCAGAGATGTCGTTTAATGAGGAGTAGAGTAACGCAAATCAACAGGATAAATACCATTATCGTTCTAGGAAAAAGCAAGGCGGACGAACACAAATAAGAGAGCAACTAGAAAAAGTAGGACCTACCAATGACACGTACCCTCCAACCACCCAGACAATGCTCTATAACAACCCTGCCATGATCACAACGACCATTAGAGAATGTCAGAAAACTTGGTGTATCCACATTAATTGTGAGGCAGCGTGGTGGAATCAGGCTCTCGTCAATTTTTGGGCATGTAGAGTTATTGGTATGATCTTAAAGCTTGTTCACTTGTCTTTATTCGGTTGAAAAGATATCCATTTATCTTTTATGCATATCGAGATATTTGTGAATGAAGGAGGTGGGGGTCACCTGTTTTCAGAGGTAAAATTAGTGAGAAAATTGCCCCCAAAGATTTGTTATTTCCTTAGCTTTAAAAGTCCGTGGTAACTGAAATTTTTACATTTTTGTGCCTTTAATCAACGCTTATCAGAAAAATCCACACAGAAATTAGTTTTTCAATGGGCTTGAAAGGTGTTTAGAGAAAAATCAAAATTTTAATAAAAATTCGCAAATCTGCGGAAAAATGCAAGTTTCATCACTTTGATTATTGTGACGAGAGCCTGATTCCACCACGCTGCCTCGCAATTGTCAAATACAATGGACTTTTGCTGATTATGGCCTAGTCGATGTGCCCACCCCTCCCCTCCCCCTCCCCACCCCCAAATCAGAAACGTTTGCCAACCCTTATGTAAGAAAATGAACGAAGGACGCACATCCTCATAATTCGACAATGTTTGGAGAAACCTTAATTGGGACATAACCTCATTATTCAATCATATTTTACGAATCTGTTTTCTTTCACTGAAACTTTGAAAGGAATGCAACAACATGCGAACAATGAAATTCTGTTTTCTTTATCTGAAACTTTTAAAGCAATGCAATTAGCATGCAAGCAATGAAATTATGCAGTTTCATATTTCTGATTTATGCATGGGGGCTCGAAATGTGCCGCCGAAACACTGCCTTTGCTCTGCTGCTCATCGAAACAATAAGGGTCTCTTGTATTCAGACCAGTCTGAGTGTACTCACCACTCTATATCAACAGGTAGTTTCTGGACTCTGTTGTGCTCTCATGGCTGAAAATGTGTAGGTCTAGATTCTCGACATTTGACAAATGCTGAATGTTTTATCAATGATAGCGCCTAACACCTTGTAGCATTATACATCTTTTAGGGTATATCGATATCTCTTTGAGAAGAAGTGGCGAGAGTCTGCAGTCTCAGGGGCAACAACATTTTGCTCCTCTCACACTCACTCACCCCCCC
>NW_004797890.1:367949-370317 GCF_000002075.1 Aplysia californica | reverse complement strand
TGTGTGTGTGTGTGTGTGTGTGTGTGTAATGTGTCTTGAGTTTGTGCGCGTAGGCGAAAATGACTACACGAGCACAACCAGAGACAGACAGACAAACAAAAAGACAGCCAGGAAGGAAGAAGAAAGAAAGAAAGAAATCGAGACACAAAGAAAACGAAACAGAAAAAAATGAGTATGAGAAATACGCCATTAGTGCAAGGTATGTGCACAAGATACTGCTGCGTGTATTTTTGTTGATATTGTTGTTTTGTTTGTGTGTTTGTTTGTTTGTTTGTTTTTAGAGCATCTGAGCAAAAGAATGAATGAATTACCATGATCGCCGATGTATGTCGTAGATCTGACACTGGCCCTGGCACTTAATGATATGTGTACAAAAGAACCTAAAAACAACAACAACAACAAAGGCAACAACAACAACAACAACAACAAGCGTTTCACAACTTACTGTGAAAGACTCGCTTCTCTCCAGCAGAACAATCTCGGGCTTCTCTCTGCGTAGCGTGCTCGCCTTGTGTTCCTGACGTCCACGCGAGGACAGACGGCGCCAGAACTTCCATGATGAGCCGCTGTCTGGCTGGTGGGTCTCTGGAGAAGAAAATGGTAAATAAATGGTATGAAATTAACGCCCCAATCAACATTATTAGTATCATCAAGATGCAGGATCTCCGAGTTTAACGTTCATCTCAGAGAGGAGCGGGCCATATAGGATAATCTATTCGTGCAAAGTGCCTTTATCAAGAACACAACGTTAAACTGAGCTGAGGCTCGCACCCTCGAACATCAGTCATATAGTACATAAAAAGTACTAAACAGACAGAAACGACAGGGAGAAAGAAAAGAAATAAGACCTATCGAAGCGTCCGCAAACCACCCTCTAAATGTGGAGTAAAAGAAATGTTTGTTAAAAGAATCAAGTGT
This sequence comes from Aplysia californica, assembly GCF_000002075.1. Classification (NCBI taxonomy): domain Eukaryota; kingdom Metazoa; phylum Mollusca; class Gastropoda; order Aplysiida; family Aplysiidae; genus Aplysia; species Aplysia californica. The sequence continues at coordinate 369,399 of NW_004797890.1, read as the reverse complement.
GGAAATTCTTTTGAGCGAGTAAACCGACCTACTACACACGACAATCATTTCAAAAGCTGAATACCTGGTCTAGCGGTAAGTAGCGACGGGGAAATAAGAACGAAATAAGAAGACTTGAGACGTTAAATCACAAGCAAACATCGCATAATATGTGATCTGAAATTCCGCCACCGGAAGGGATATAACACTTGCTGGTGAGTACACATTCTACATGCCCCCCACCTCTTTTTCGAAAAAAAACCCCAGACAAATAACAAAAAAACACTCCTCTCCATGAACAACAGCGGAAAAGTGTGTGTATGGGAGGGGGGGGGGTATCGTTTGTTCGTTTGAGTAAAGAGAAACACATCAAAACCACAATAATGGTCATTTTAATGCTGGGGAAAAATTATGACAGACAAACAGAAACAACTGAGGGAAAGAAGATATATGTAGGACTATCTAGCCACTGGCGCCCCCTGCCTGACCACCCGCAGAGGTTTCGTCTTGCTTGAGCTGAAGAGAAGTACACCACCATAAAGACTGCCATACTGCTACTAACGAATAGCAAGTCGGCACGATAATCTCCATAGCTCACGGAGTAGGAATTCGTAGAATGGATGCAAATGCAAACAAAGTGCCAACTACCCACCGACAATAGTCGTGTGGTAAAAAAGGAAAAACAAAACAAAACAAGATGACGCATAATGACAGGGTTTGAATGAATGATGAGAGAAAGAGACACAAACACCTTGTCCACAAGGTTGAGCGCATCCTCGCTTCCCTCTGTCTCCCTTTATTTCCCTGTCTCTCTTTGTCCTTTTGTCTGTCTGTCTCTTGTCTCTGTCTCTGTCTCTCTCTATGTCTCTCTCTCTCTCTCTCTCTCTCTCTCTCTCTCTCTCTCTCTCTCTCTCTCTCTCCTCTCTCTCTCTCCACCCCTAATTTTCCCCAAAACTTCCTCTCCGGTGGGACAGAAGAGGTTGTTGGGGGCTCGGTGCTCGATACATTCTCAAGATGGCGGCGCTGCGGGGAACAGAGGAAGCGTTTGTGAAGCTAAACTGTGAAGGCGCCAACATGTCTACCTCTGCCGCCCACACGCGGCTCTGTCTCTTGTATCGGGAAAGGACGGACAGAGGAGTCTGCTGTCCCACTCCGCGCTGGGAATCAGCGGAGAAAATTCAGGGGAGTTTTAATGGCTTATTCATTATTTCGTTTGTTGGTGTGTTTGCTTGTGGGGATGATTGTTTCTATTTAAGCGGAATTCAAGTAGAAAATAATGATGACCGTTATAATTTTCCTGCAAAATTGCACTAATGCGTACATGTGCAGAACGGGAAAGACAAAAGTGTATGAAACGTATCTTTGGCGCTTTTTGTTGATGTGAGATGAAAACAGAACTTGGAGGTGGGATGGATGGGGGTGGTCGTGAAGCGATCAAGATCTACTGCAGTTCTCTTTCTCTTTCTCCCCC
>NW_004797890.1:366177-367724 GCF_000002075.1 Aplysia californica | reverse complement strand
CCCCCCTCTCTCTCTCTCTCTCTCTCTCTCTCTCTCTCTCTCTTTCTCTTTCCCCCTGCCCTCCCCTACTTTTCCCCGCTCACAGACGAGGGGAAATGGCAAAACTAAAAAAAATCTAACACAAACGCCCGTCCACAGTTTCTCTGGTCTGGCACTCATCGATCAGACGTGAGACTCAGAGACGTGAGCAATAGAGAGGACGAAGACCCCGAGCGAGGCCGGAACCAATCCACTACCATGGACAAGTCACTGGTGGCAGACGTCATTCGAGGTCAGGCGCAGTGGGGGACGTGGCCAATGCCCGGAAGGATCTCTCCACACACACACACACACACACACACACACACACACACACACACACACACAGAGAGAGAGAGAGAGAGAGAGAGAGAGAGAGAGAGAGAGAGAGGAGAGAGAATGTATGAGAGAGGGAGAGAGAGAAGATCGAGGGAAAGAGAGAGAGAGGGGGGGGGAAGAGATACTATATATTATATTAAATGGAGATAAGGGGTGAGTTGACACATCCCCCCCCCCCCCGTGTTTCCGTGAGCACCGATTTAAACGCACAGGCGTACACGCACACTCACATGCTCGAGCAATTTCCCAACACCATAAAACGGACCCCGTCCACGCTAGCCCATCCCCCAAACACATTAAGCGAGACAAAGTCTCTGTGAATGCACAATAGCCGGTGACATTAGGTCACAGGGACATGCACAACAGGAAAAGCCAATGGTTGTTACGTAATGTGGCCGGGGCAACAGGACAGAAAAGAGTTTTAAAAAAGCTTTCTGCGGCGGTTCCTGCTACCGGGGCATGACGCGCTTGTGAGTCATTGGGGATTAGAAAGAGTTTTACGCCACTTGCAACTCAAATAGGCCATGTAAGTGCCGAAGATAAAGAGTATTACTAGAGAATATTATTATCATGAAAAGAAAAGAAGGGAACGTTTTGCGGCACTTGTAACTCAAATAGGTCAAGTAAATGCCGAAGATTAGAGGTGTTACTAGGGAGTAGTCTACAAAATAATGAAGGGGGACTTTTACGGCACTTGCAACTCAAATAAGTCATGTAAGTGCCGAAGATTAGAGGTATTACTGGAAAGTAACATAAAAACTAAAGGAAGAGTTTTACGGCACTTGCAACTCAAGTTGGTCATGTTTATAGGTGTTATTAACTAGAGACTAGATACAAAAAAGGAGAGATAAGGGCGATATATGTTTGATAGTAAAGAAGGAGCATAAGACACCAGAGCGTCTGCCAACCACCCACCTGGTGAGTCATCAGGTCGAACTTTCGTCAAAATGCCACAACAACAACAGCAACAAGAGCCAGAGGTAGAGGACCCGTTGTATTTTTACGATACGCAGTCACGGAAATGGCCACTCCAAACTTCACAAGAGAATTTGGGATAATTATAAGGCTTAAAAAGCAGAACGAGAAGCCGTCACGAGGAGCCACCAGATCTCAGCTACATTCACAGCGACTTTACGGCAGAGAAGATTGGAACAATATCATGTCAATTGCTAACCTTTTTCTGCCCCCCC
>NW_004797890.1:363248-366077 GCF_000002075.1 Aplysia californica | reverse complement strand
TTCTCTCTATCTCTCTTTCTCTGTCTCTTTCTGTCTCTGTCTCTGTCTCTGTCTCTCTCTCTCTCTCTCTCTCTCTCTCTCTCTCTCGCTCTCGCTCTCTCTCTCTCTCTGCTCTCTCTCGCTGTGTTTGTGTGTGTGCGGTTGGAGGGGTGGCTGTCTGTTTGTCTGTGTGTGTGTGTGTGTCTGTCTGCGTGTGTGTACGTGTGTATGTGTATGTGTGTGCGTATGTGTGTGCGTATGTGTGTGTGTGAGTGTGTGTTTGTGAGCATCTTTGAGTGAATATTATGTGAACGTCAGTCACGTGTGCCTGTGTGCACCTTGAGCTGAGTTACTACAGACGTAGTATACAATCATAAGACCGCTTCTTTACACCAGTCACGCTATGAATGCAAAATAGTGCGTTTGGACGTGTACGTATTTATAGAAGTGTGTCTGTGGGTATACGTCTTTGTGTTTGTACGCATGAGATTATCTGGGTATTGCCACTGCCCACCCACTCTCCTCTGGTTTTAGTAAAAATTATACAACCCTTGCATCTCAGTAAGGTCGTATGATAATTTTCGAACATTAGAGGTGTCTCACTTACGAAACTGTACCACACCCAACACAAGTCGTCCTTCTTCTTTCCTATCAAACATCTATCGTCCTTATCTCCCCTTCTTCTTTTTTATGTTTGTTACTCTCTTGTAATACCTATTCTTCTGGACGCTCATATGACCTTAGCAGTTGCGAGCGCCGTAAAACCCTATACTATACCATACTCTTCTTCTGGCGTTCAGATGACCTTATGCAGTTGCGAGCGCCTTAAAACCTCTACTAAAACGAAACGAAACGTCCTCTGACCAGCAAGGTCGAAGAAACCTACTCGTATAAATTTTGCGAAAAAGGTTAGAGTGTACACAAGATAGCATTTATAATCCGCCACACCCTGGCCCCGTCTCCGAACACCCGTGACAGAGATCAACCCCATAACCTCTGTGTCCCTTGGGAGCTCACCCATGGCCTTCGTTATGAGTATCACGAAGGCCATGGCTCACCCCTACCCCCCACCCCTTAACCCAAATACACGCATATTTTCCCTTTTTCACAGAGGGATGGTTGTCCTGGTCATGAAGAATGAGCAGATAATTGGTTGTCGTCTGACTGCTCAGCCTCTTGGGATCCGAGCGGGGAGATGGGAATAGAGGTTGTGTGTGTGTGTGTGGGGGGGGGGGGGGGGGGGTTGGCGCAACCGTATCGTAATGTATAATATGATAGAGGCTAAACTGTGCTCCAATCGAGTTTTCATTTGTTTATTTTCCCCCATCTCACTTTCTGGGTGGAAGCGTCCAGTAGAGCTGAGTTAGTTTAGTGGGAAAAGCGTTCTCCAACGGCGTCTGTACCAGTGCTGATCGCCAGCACACGCGGTAGATTGTCGCGTTTTTCATGTAGTCAATCACACTTACATACACATGCAAAACGCATGTACACAGACGCATAAACATACAAACCCACAAACGGTCACGTACACACAAACATACACAGAGACATTAACACACAAACACACACACAGACATAAACACACATACACAAACACACAAACACGTATACACTTGCAAAACGGACACACACACACACACACACACACACACACACACACACACACACACACACAAACACTCACACAAACACCAGCAAACACCCTCGCGCCCAAAAATAGCAACTCTGAAAAGTGAAAAGCCAAAAATAGTTGGAAAAAATCACAGCCCTCCAAAAAATACTTGTAACCAAATCTTCCCTCAGATGTAGACCACCAACATAAACACGTGAAGTACCAAAGCTATTCTTTCCTGCAATGTTTTCTTACTTACTTGCTTACTTACTCTCTGACTCTCTAGAGCTCTCTCCCCACACCGTCAGGTACATAAGGCATTTAGCGAGACGAGCAAGTCTCGGTAGACAGACAGCAATCGACGCGACGCTTACCCGTCTTTGGCCACCTCCGCCAATCTTGGCACATATTCCCGGCCGTGGGTGACTGCCTCATCCCTGATGTAGCTTCTATAACCTCCAGTTGGTCTACCTCTTCTTCTTTTTCCAGATGATCCCCTATATCTTGTCTGATAGGGAATATCTTGTCTCCGACATTCTCAAAACATGTCTTAGATATCTCCATCTTTATGTCTACGACTGACAAGGGAGACCCGTAAGCCCGTGGAGACAACTTTGTTTGGTTTACCTGGTACGATGTTCTCATGTCAACGCAATAAAAGAGAAACGTTTTATAGATTAGAAATAAACCTGACTGCCTGGGGAATCGAACTAAGCCCCCTAGGTTTTAAATTGAGCAGTGACATGTGTTTTTTTTTTCGAAGAGGGGTTTTTACTAGTTTTAGCAAACTTTGTTTACAATAAACGTCACGCAACGCTCGCTTTGCGGCTGTGATGTCCTATACAGCTGAGGTTAGAGGAGATAGCACCCGCGCGTGTACACACACACACACACACACACACACACACACACACACACACACACACACACACAAAGACACACACATATATACACACATACATACACAACTTTTTTCTACTTTTTCTATAAATTCTACAATTTTTTCTACTTTTCTAGAGATTCCACGATTTTCTTCTGTTTATCAATATCGTTTTACGGTTGATAATTTATCTTACAAGTGTAACTGCATGGGAGTCTGTTTGTGAATGTGGGCAAGCATTATGTATATATACATGTATATTATTGTGTGTGTGTGTGTGTGTGTGTGTGTGTGTGTGTTTGTGTGTGTGTTTGTGTGTGTGTGTTTGTGTGTGTGTGTGTGTGTGAGTGAGTGTGGG
>NW_004797890.1:359171-361985 GCF_000002075.1 Aplysia californica | reverse complement strand
CTCTCTCTCTCTCTCTCTCTCTCTCTCTCTCTCTCTCTCTCTCTCTCTCTCTCTTTCTCTCTCTCTCTCTCTCTCAAACACACCCCTAACATAGTCATCACACGCACACATCAGCTCCGCAGACCCCGTGCACAATATACAAACACACAAGTTATCGCCCCTGACTATTTAGATTTAAAACAAAAACCAGTTTAAAAACTATAGGTCTGCGCATGCGCGTTGGACGGTTGATGGGTGCTGCGGGTGGCTCGGGAGTGGCGGGAAATAAGGAACGCCATTGTTATTTGGTAGAGGGAGACGAAGCGATGAGAGACAGGAGTAAATCGTTTCTGCAGACGAAGGGAGTTTTTTGGCTAAGTTCCGTCAGCTTGCAAACAGCTAAGACAACTTTGGGTCCAAGGAGACGTGTAACTAAAACACAAACGGCCTTTTTAAAATGTTTTACGCCCTCATTGACACAATTTGGATCACTTTAAGAGGCGGGCTTCGATCCTGCCTGTTAGGGCCAAACTAGGCTGAGAAAAATAAAACATCCTTCCAGAAAGACTGAAATACGTAGATCTACACTTTACAACAACTAATTTTCCACATTCGAGAATCAAACCCAGTTCTTCTTCATGCTGCCGCGGGGTGCCTAACGATTACACCACAGACGCCATTTGAACTGGCTCATATGGAGAAGAAAAAAAAAGGATAGCAAAGATTCTACGACTTTCTTATTTTTTCTCCGAATCTTCTGTGAGTTTTTTCTTCGTCGTCTTCTTTGAGTGTCAGATCTAAAACAGACATTGGCAAGCATGATTCACTACTCATTTCTTTGCAAGGACGCTCTCAGAAAACCCTGATATTTCTTGTGTGTTCCTGTCACCATCTGCTTAGGTTCAAATTCTCTCAGTAAAAATTGCTTTGGGAATCCAAAATCACAGTTGGTCAAATTAAAGGAACATTTTCTTTGAGACGCGTTCTGCATAGGATTCTTTTTCTAACGTGTATGTCTTTATGATGTGCATTGCTTGACTATGAGTAATTTGGCGTGGTTTTCTTTATCTGATTCTATTACGAACAGGCGTAGCTGAAATTTGGGGAGGATGATTCAATTAACTATCTGCCTTTTTAGAAGTTCTCAAAACCCATAATTCAGTGGTTATGTCCTATTGAAAGCGCATTGCGTTTTTCTACCTCACTCTTTTCCAATACGCTTCTCTCTCTCTCTCTCTCTCTCTCTCTCTCTCTCTCTCTCTCTCTCCCTCTCTCCCTTATATCACCAGCCTAGAACAAGCATCCACTAAGTGAAGGTTATAACCAGCGCTACCGGCCAACATTTAGTCAGAAACGGGTGGTAAAACAATTTAGTTGTGCATAACCTGAAGACATTCGACTTACGAGGAGATAAAGAGGCTCTGTTGTTCTGTTGTATGACAGGATTGTGTGGTTAGCAGCTCACTCTGAGCGCATTATAGCCGGGAACCGATAAAGAAATGGTAGGAGTTAGGGAAAAAAGAGAGGGGGGGTGGAGAGAGAGAGAGAGAGAGAGAGAGAGAGAGAGAGAGAGAGTGAGTGAGTTAACGTGGTGTTGTGGGTTAGCGGACAGAGAGATGCATTTTATAGCAGGAAGCACCAGGGCAATTGAGATATAATGACTGGCAAATCACTCAGGAAGGCTATGATCTATATTTGATGAGAGTTTTACTCTTAGGCAAAAAGTAGGTCGTATGTAGGGCCACTGCCCGGGCAAAATTCAAAATTTTACCCCAAAATTTCTACAATACAAAAATATCTGTCACACCTGTATAATAGTAAGAGACCACTTACATCTTCCTGTATTTAAAAAATATTGAACATGTGTCTTATCGCTTTGTTGCATGAGAAATGAAAGAATAATAGTTAGAGGTTCAAATTCACCCAACAAGTTGTTCTATGAATGAAAATGGCCCAAAAATACTAGTATTTTTTCAAAAAAGGGTGTGTCTGTGAGGGGGTGGGGGGGGGGAGGTGTCAATATATGTCCACCGCTGGGGACACCGTGAATTACTACGTGTTGGTGATGGCTATGTGTCCACCATAGTGGACGTAATGCATACAAAGACTTTTTACTTTTGAAGAAAAGATAATATAGTAAAGAGTAAATGCCCCGGTTTTCTGCTTAAAATAAAAACAAGGAAGTTTTCAACTTTTTAAAAGAAAATATAATGATACTGGTGTGATACTGATTCAGTGACTCCGTGGCGTGGCCTTAAAACCGTACCCACTTTAGAGGACACCATGCAACAAAGGGTTTCTTGGAGTTCATCAAGAAAGTCAAGATCTGAAACTAAGGACGAAGTGCTTGGGTAAACTACTTTCCCTATATCCTCAGCCCAGGCAAAGCTGTATCCTTGTAAACTGTTTTAAAATAATCGGTCGAGACGCACAATAAGGTCATACTCCTCTTTCCTGAGCAGAGACGTACGAAATTATGACCCAATTTAGATAATATAGGAGGCGGGCTGCTATTACCTTGCCTATCAGGGACAACCCAGGCCGGCTGAGAAAGAGGGATACAGACCATTGCTAAATGCGATACTGTACCCCTACAGAAAGACGGAGGTATCCGCTAAAACATTTTCCCAGCATGCGTATGTGGGTATGTGTGTGCGCGCCGTGCGTGCGTGCGTGCGTGCGTATGTGTGTGTATGTGTGTGTATGTGTGTGTGTGTGTGTGTGTGTGTGTGTATGTGTATGTGTGTAAACATTTTCCCAGGAGCAGAATCGAATTAGCCTGCCTCCCAAATCATGTTAGCTGATGGGTTAGAAAATATATTTACGATCATTTTG
>NW_004797890.1:355089-356821 GCF_000002075.1 Aplysia californica | reverse complement strand
CCAATCTCCAATAATTTAATGATCTTCCCAGCCTAATGTGTCGGCCAGTGTTTTCCATCAGATCTACGTGGTGTAAAAGAACGCGCGGCGGCCGACTACCGGCCTAAGTCAATATTGTCGGCCAGGATATCTCGAAAGAACGGAGCAGTTATCAGACGAGAGCCGCTGTTTACTCAACACAATCCACAAGGGTCTCATTTCTCATCACACGACGCGCCGCAGCTGAGAGGAAATGTGCGCCTAAGTGGCTGCGACATTGATGAAAGGCGTCGTGATCCCGGGTGAGCGCTCTACACAGCTGAACCATCTACGCGTCAGGACGAGCGACGCGTCACAGGAAATGCACAACGCATGCGCAAAATTATAGGCGACATGTGAGTTTGGTTGTTGCCAGCATTCTTGGAGGTATCACCGCGGGTGTTCTCAGTTCCGACCATTTACCCCCCAGCGACTGAGCCGATTTGGCGTGGGTTTTTTGTTCTTTCTTTTTGGGGAAGTTTTTGTTTTGTTTTGTTTATTTGGTTGGGTTTTCTATTTCTTTGGGTTGGAGGGAAGGGTTGTTTTGTTTAGCTGGTTGGTATTTTTCTTTGGGTTTGAAGGGGGGGGGGGGCGGAGGAGACTGTAAGGTGACACTATTGCGCATGTCTAGCCACGAGGTCTTTAGGCGACTTGTCCTGGCCAGGTGACCTTCATGGCATTGGCGTCGGAGACGGCGGGACCCCTGTGTAGGCGCACGGCGCCAGGCGCGCGCTGTGGTGGTTCCTGACAGTTCCCTCCACGGCCCTAGCGCGCCTGCTTGGAGAGTCAAAGGTTTTGGGTTCAGATCTAGCTCGAGTGAAGGTGTATGTGGTCTCGTGGGTGGGTCTGGTCGCTCTGGGAGATAGGTGAGGTGCACGGAGACGGTTGGGGAGAGGGTGGGGATGGATAGATGGAGGTAGTGTTGGACAGAAGAAGAGAGAGGTAAAGAAAGGGGTAGAACGGAAATAAGAGGTAGAGGGTGGAAGAAACTGGAGGAGGGAGAGAGAGAGAGAGAGAGAGAGAGAGAGAGAGATAGAGAGAGAGAGAGACAGACAGACAGACAGACAGACAGACAGACAGACAGACAGACAGACAGACAGAGACAAACAAAGAAAAGGACAACGGCCATGAAACTCCGCTGTCAGGGTTACGATATATCTATGTCTACGTCCTACTCGGAAGAGCTCGTGAATAATTTCGCCATCTTTGGCCCTGGACTTTATCATAAACAAGATGCTCCATCTGATTACACGGACCGTGGTATGATTGGGTGGGTATGCCTTCAGCGTGAGCCTCTCATTTCCATAAACACTATCCTTAATTGGGGAGCTGACCTTATCCTTTCTGCTTCTGCCATCCTTCCCTCTGCCCCCTCTCTCTCTCTCTCTCTCTCTCTCTCTCTCTCTCTCTCTCTCTCTCTCTCTCTCTCTCTATCTATCTATCTATCTATCTCTTATCAATCGGTGTGTGTGTGTGTCCCCGCGGGTGCTTGTGTATGTTGGTTGTACGGGGGGGGGAGGGGGAGAACACAGAAGCACACACACAGAGAGAGAGAGAGAGAGAGAGAGAGAGAGAGAGAGAGAAAAAAGAGAGAAAAAAAAACCCACATTCTTACAGTTGTCGATATTCTGGGCGAGAGCAGCTGGAGGGCATGGCGGCTGGCTCCGGCATGGAGTTCAATGACCTATTTCTCCTGAACCTCAGCAAAGAAGTC
>NW_004797890.1:353661-354821 GCF_000002075.1 Aplysia californica | reverse complement strand
TTTTTTAAACATTTAAAAATATTCATTTATTGTTAGAGGAAGGTTGCATCTGACAAAAAAAAGAATGTCTCTGTCACCGCTAAAAATGTCACCAATAGTTCCCCATCTCAGGGTTACGTGCGTCCCTTCCCGTGGAATGACCCTTTGGGTGGGTCTGGGAGGAGGAAGTTGAGCACATCCCAGGTTTTTCATTCACGTCAGCTCAGACGTTGATATGCCCAGTTTTAGAAGAACATTACCCGACAAGAAGATAGCCACCCTCAGTGACCCACTCATAGAGCTAAAGTAACCACTGACAGATTTCTGAAAAATACGATATTCTAGCAATGATGAGAGAGAAAAGAGGTACATGGAGGGGGGGGGGGAGGAGCGAGGGAGACACAGAGACAGAGAAACAGAGGACACAGAGAGACAGAAAAAGAGATAGAGAGAGGGGTGGGGAGAGATGGAGGGAGAGAGAGAGACAGATGGGGGGAGGGAGAGGGTGGGGTGGGGGTGGGGCAGTATCTGAATGCGAAAACGAGAGTCTGAAGGAGGGAGGTAGACAGACGAACAGGAGGCAGGGAGTTGAAAAAGAGGAAGGAAGGAAGAAAGATAGAAGAAATGAAGAAGGGACGTAGACGGAAAGGAGGGGAGAGCAAAAAGTATGACGCTGTTCAAAGAAAGAAAAAGCGCCCCCCTTTCCCCCATTACGATAACATTAAGACGCACTCACCGTCAATTTGTGGGGAGATAATTCAGATGAATGTCTTCGCACTTAGCGCTACACTGGGTCATTTTCACCGTTTCCACCCCGCACCCTCCCTCTAAAAGAATTATAGATTAAACAGTGATATATATATATACCCACTGAACATAAACAGGAGGTCCAACCCTTTTAATGGCGAGATAATGTGTATATGACCATCTATGCTTGGGTTTCAAGGTGTGATATCTCCTTCCTTCCTTCCTTCCTTCCTTCCTGCCTTCCTTCCTTCCTTCCTGCCTTCCTCATTCATTTCTTCTCTTCTTTCTATCTTCATTCCTCCCATCCTTCCTTCCTTCCTTCTTTCCTTCCTCCCTCCCTTCCTTACTTCCTTCCTTCCTTCCTTCCTTCCTTGCTTTCTTCCTTCCTTCCTCCCTTCCTTCATTCCTTCCTTCCTCCCTCCCTCCCTCCCTCC
>NW_004797890.1:346791-352304 GCF_000002075.1 Aplysia californica | reverse complement strand
CGCAGAGGTGAACAACTTGTGTTTCGCGCGCTCATATGACCTTAGCAGTTGCGAGCGCCGTAAAACCTTATACTACTACTACATTATGACCATATAAATTTCCCTATATGTGCCATTATAATCGTATATGCACATTTCCCTACATTTGTCATTGTGACCATATAAATTTCCCTACATCTGTCATTATGACCATATAAATTTCCCTACATCTGCCATTATGACATGTACATAATATATTCCTACATCTACCATTATGACAAATACATGCCCGCCACAATGACCATGGCACATCTGTGTTGTCGCCATGATGACTATAAACTATACATTATATTCATGTAGTCGCCATGATGACTATAAACTATACATATTCATGTAGTCGCCATGATGACTATAAACTATACATATTCATGTAGTCGCCATGATGACTATAAACTATACATATTCATGTAGTCGCCATGATGACTATAAACTATACATATTCATGCAGTCGCCATGATGACTATAAACTATACATATTCATGTAGTCGCCATGATGACTATAAACTATACATATTCATGCAGTCGTCATGATGACTATAAACTATACATATTCATGTAGTCGCCATGATGACTATAACTATACATATTCATGTAGTCGCCATGATGACTTTAAACTATACATATTCATGTAGTCACCATGATGACTTTAAACTATACATATTCATGTAGTCGCCATGATGACTATAACTATACATATTCATGTAGTCGCCATGATGACTATAACTATACATATTCATGCAGTCGCCATGATGACTATAAACTATACATATTCATGTAGTCGCCATGATGACTATAAACTATACATATTCATGTAGTCGCCATGATGACTTTAAACTATACATATTCATGTAGTCGCCATGATGACTTTAAACTATACATATTCATGTAGTCGCCACAATGACCTACACTTGCCCTCCGTATACGTCACAACTTCCGCCACGCTAACAAGAAATACGTGCGGAGCGGCCGTGGCCCTGTTGTTTCAGCGGCGAGACTCGGACAAAAACGGCTCACGGCACATGGCGACAAGGACAAAAATTCTTCCTGCGATGTTCTGAATCTTCGGTCTGCACATGCGCAGAGTACATCATTTTGGCGGCCCCTGCTGGCGAGTGCGGGGAAGCGGGAAACAGAAAAAAACCCACCAGATAAGCAAACATTGTGAGTGCAGACGGGAAAGAAATCTGTTCCCCCCCCACCCCACCCCACCCCAACCGTCCCACTCGTCTTCTCCCCCGAAGCAGCATTCGCTGTAACGGCTGTTTACAACGAGGAGAAGACAACCCTGCCTTTGTTTCGCTTTTTCAGAAATATTCGCAAAATTATCAGTGATCTCAATCTTTTTTTTCTCTCTCTCAATAATAAACAAGAGGCCATTGTATGGTTGCACAGATATTTTTTTCGTGTGCTCCATTTTGGCAGGCTTCAGAACTTTATCTGGCCTAGATGTCCACAGCGCTGTGAATCGATAACGGATATGTCTGGACTGTCAGTATTCCTGAACGTGTTGCTTTACATCTCTCATCTTGCTAATCATCTTCATTACGTTTTTTGCTTGTTTTCGTAAATCTCCATGTGCGAGGGTGGAAAAGTGAGGGGTGGGGCGGGGAGAATCTATGTCACAGTGATACGGGGAGCAAATATATAAAAATGTAGGTGTTTTGACGCCCCCATCAACACATTTTTTTCCTTTAGAAGGCAAAGTTCAACGCTGCATGTGCGGGCCAACCTGGACTTAGAGGGATATATAAAACCCTCAGGCCGAAAGACCAAGATACTTGATTGAAGTTAATTCCTCATGGGTATCAAATTCGGGTCTTCTGCGTGCAGCAGAACGGCTACACCAGAAACAACGACGTCACTGGCATCACAAAGACATGCAAACTGACGTCTATAGTTAAATAGTCATGGTCTTCACAGCTGAAAACAGAAGACACGAGTTCAGTGCCAGGGAGGGGAAGATATTAGATCATGCACATCATCCTGACTATCTCGATGATCTGAGAGGCCCCATCTCGTAAATGACTTTACAGCGTTGAAAGGGGTGTTGAACCTGCATAATTTTGACTATGTTTTGTAAGACAAAACTAACTGCCAAGACAACAGTTGTGGCAGCAGTTGTAGGGACAACAATATGGACCACAGAAACTACAATGGAAGCCCCAACAATTTTCATGGCAGACGTAAAAATATAAAAGCATGAGCAACACACATGCGAGCTCACACTTACTCACTCAAGCACTCACACAGCCATTCTCTCTCTCTCTCTCTCTCTCTCTGTCTCTCTCTCTTTCTCTTTCTCTCTCTCTCTTTCTCTCTCTCTTTTTCCTCTCCCCGACACACATACATACACACACATAACACACACATATTATCGTAATCGTGGGGTTGCTGTTTCAGGAGTTTGAAGCTCAGCCCCGACGTTGTGTCCTTTGGTGAAGGACAAAGCACGAAATCTCCCCCATTTTACCCAAATGTGAATGGATACCCGTCCATAGACAACAAAAGATTTTGTAATTATGTTAGTGTTTAAGTACTCAAAAAATGGCAGCTTGTGCTGTATACCTCGCCTCCCAGGACGTTGACATTGTTACAGAATTCTATCAGGTCTCCTGGGGTAATAATATAGATTTTAAGCGCATGGAGCTTGCTGTTGTGTGGGAATTTCTGCTAGACAAATGCTATTCATTATTATTTCTATTACTTACATACTCTCACACACAAATACACTCTGACATACACAAATAAACATATCTCGTTCCACAATACTCGAAAGATAATTATTCCGTGGCGAAAATAGTTTCCTAACAAGTTGACTTTTCACCAGAACGGTGGCATGGCGTAATCTTTCCAGTTCATACAAACACTTTTTCCGTTTAAGAAGGTGCATCAATAAACAATTTTTCCTGCGAGACGTAAACAATTGTTCCCCCAAGCCCTCAAGCAACCCACCCCCTCCTCCTCCTCCTCCTCCTGTGTCTCTTTCCACCCCCTCTAACCCATGCATTCGTCTCCACTTGAGAATTCCTTCTCTCTCCTCGCTGAGGCACACAGTTGCCTCTCCTGGCCCTGGCTTGTTGCCCATCCACACCACAGAACAAGCAAATAACCTGTATATAAATTCGTCCCTTTCCGATAAGCCACTGGTTAGCGAAAGGCCACAATGCACACCACAGTTTGGCGTCTGTGGAGTAGCAGTTAGGTACCAGCTGTCACACGACGGGTGGCATGAGTTCAGATCTCGGGTGGGGAAAACTTCTATCTAGTATCTTCCATCTTTCTGATCAGTTTTGTATCTCTCCCAGCCCGGGTTGGTCCTGGCTGACAGGGTCATGGCAGCCTGCCTCCAAAACCATCCAGATAGTGTGGATGGGGATTTAAATTTTCTACAATTATTATAGAGTTACAGGCCTCTAAATCATCGCTGAAATCGCAAATCACATTACTTTGCGAATATTGTAAATCAGTGTTTTGACCAAAAATCTTTGAGGATCTTTGCACGCTATGGCAGTTACGAAAGCACACTTTGAACAACCAATAAGTATAGAAATGTGACCAACGCCTTGAGCTCTAGCCATAATTTCACTCCAGCATGGTTGTCTTTTTTTCTCCCGGCTATAAAAATGGGTTCCGCAAATTTTGCCCTCGCCCCCCAATTTCTTAGAATAAAGAGTCTTTCGCACAGAGTACGCCTCAGTGACTTAGATGTTCCCCAAGAGAATGGAGAACCTGGCAGTGCGTTCTAAGACATGCAAGTTGTAGGTGGAGGGGTAAAATCTACTTTTTAACTGAAAATTTATTGTAAAGCGCGACCACTTCTAGCGTTTCAATTTTTGCCTCCGTGTGACAACCAAATGGCAACTCTTACAAGTAATACAATTTCGAACGGTGGTAGTTACAGCAATGCCATATCGCGAGCCGGTGCTATCTTGTACTAATTTCCGACTTTTAGGAGTTTTTTCCTCACAGTTGTCAAAGTTGTTGATGAAACTAATATCTGAGCCTGACATTATTACGATGAATGTCGGTGTTTCTCAGAATTGTTATTAAACTTTCGCTATATCACGATTCTGCGACTGGAATTCATTCAGTGCTTTCAAAGTTACTTACTTACGTTAAAACAGGGAAACTGGAGATAATGATATTATTATTTTTACGTCCGCCTCACTATGAGGCACTCTATAACTGTTACATAGCGACAAATGGTTCTGATGCTTCAGTTCAAGCATGCCCCAGGGCTCCCACTCTCACTTTGGAGAAAACGTTGACAGTGAGGTATGTTTATAGAAGAAGGCTTGCGAGTTTAGGAGTTTAGATGTACCTCTTGTGTTGTTACATTTTGTTTTGCTGTTTGTTTTCACGAGGGGAGAGAGAGTGTGGTGAATTATAGTTATCACGAAACATCAGTAAAACTTTTTCAACCAAGCCAGGCAAAATTAAGGCTTTCGAAATCCCACAACATCAAAAGTAGCCTACAACATGTGTTCACAGACCATGCATTACAATACTTCACACAGAAAATGGCTGTTAAACGTGTAGCAACTTGAAAAAAACCTCCTGTTTTGATGCCAGATGATTCAGATTAGTATCCACCCCCCCCCTCCCTCCCAAAAAAACCAACACCCCAAGTGCTGCTTTTTATGAGGTTTTTGTTGTTTTTTTGCTTTTTTCTTTCAGACAGAACATTTGTCATGTGTTTTCCTTTCGTGTGATCCTCAGCCTGTTGTCTATCCGGTGCCGGTCCACTTGGCGGTCTACCACAGTACATGGCTCACAATCGTCACACTTGACAGTACACTAGTCCATTACCTAGCAATAACCCATGTCCTATCTCGAGACGGGTTAAGGTTATGGTTAGGTTTGAGGATTGTTGTAAAATAGTAGACCGTCAAGAGGAAAAATTGTTAGTTTATCTGGCGGTAGACCTTCAAGCTGAATAGAAACATCGCTGTTGTTGTTTTTTGCTTTGATACGTATGTTAGGGCACTCGCAACTGCAAAAGGTCATATGAGGGCGCGGGACGTATTATTAAACATTTCATCGCTGCTGACAGTCAAGTAACCTAGCACCCTCTATATTCTATACTCTGTTAACGTGGGTGTATCTGTTTTCCCCCCTTGGCTTTGTTTGGGGTTGTTTTCGTGTTGGCTTTTTGGGGGGGGGGGGGTTGCTGTTGTTTTTTCCATTAGATGTGAGTGCGTGGGTGTTTATGTGTATGTGTGTTTCTGTCTGGGTGTGCGAGTCTTGTCCAGCATCTGTTTCTTGCATAAGCTGTGACTGCACGCAACCTCACAGCCAGAGAGAGAGAGTAGGTAAAAAGAGAAAGGGAAAAAACGGTAAAAAGGAAGAAAAAAGTGACACAATGTAAAAGGAGAACCTTGACAGGAAGTGAGAATTACGAAGAAAGAATTAATAGAAAGGGGGAGAGAGAGAGAGAGAGAGAGAGAGAGAGAGAGAGAGAGAGAGAGAGAGAG
>NW_004797890.1:342635-343642 GCF_000002075.1 Aplysia californica | reverse complement strand
ACACACACACACACACACACACACACACACATACACACTCACATATCACACAAACACACACATACACACACATGGATACCCACACACTCATCCCTCCCTCCCTCCCTCCCTCCAAACGCAAATTCCACACACTGTCTGCCTCATCGTGCGCTTGTGAAAAAAAACCAACAACAAAAACATCTAGTCTCTGATACCGCCAGTGCAGAAATGTTCCTCCGTAAGATGAGGGTAATTTACGTCTTTATTGGCAACCTTGCCTGTCTTATGTGGGCGACTGAGGGCAAGACACCACGGGACATAGCCCAAGATGGGCACCGGTTCCTTTTCGAGCAAATTGTTCGACGAACTCATTCGCCATCTAGGCCTACTGTCATGTAAAAATTAATGGTTGGGAAAAGAAGAGATCAGTGGGTGGTTGGCGGGTGTTGTTGTGTAGTACGGAATGGTGGTTGGCTGGTCCTCTGGTGTGGCTTGCTCCTTTTTTCCGATTAACATATTATATCGTTCTTATCTCTCCTACTTCGTTTTTGTGCGTGTTACTCTCTTGTAACATCTCTAATCTTCGGCACTAATATTCGTTTAACCTTATTGTGTTGCAAGTGCCGTAAAACTTTTACTAAAACAAAAATGTAGTGTGGTTTGCTCCTTCTTTCCTAGGAAACATCTATCACCATTCTTATCTCTCCTCCTTTTTTGTGTGTACAAGCTACTCGTCAGTGACACTTCTAATCTTCGGTACTTATACGACTTATTTGTGTTTCAAGTTGTGTGAAATTCTATCTGAAGCTAAACTGAGAAAATAAGAGATTGGACAATGCATGACTAATTTAATGCTCTGGAAATAAATGTAGGTCAAAGTGAGGTGTATGGTAAAATGTGGTCATTGTATAGTGTATATGTGACGTCGACAATTCGTGGACAACGCCGCCAAATTGTAAATTATACCGACGTTTATCTATCTATCTATCTATCTATCTATCTATCTATCTATCTATCTATCTATCTAT
>NW_004797890.1:337586-339315 GCF_000002075.1 Aplysia californica | reverse complement strand
GTGTGCGTGTGTGTGTGTGTGTGTGTGTGTGTGTGTGTGTGTGTGTCTGTGTGTGTGTGTATGTGTGTGTGTATTATATTATATAATGAAGTCGGACGCCTTACCGCCCGGCTCCGATTGCCCCAAACGATGTACGCTTGAGCACACCTCCTTAACAAAAAGCTACTCGTTAAACTTCCCAAAGCAAAATATCCAGCTCGCTGGCAAACAATTTAGATCCCCGGAAAGGAAATATCTCACACGTTTTCTCGCCATAACGGGGACAGTTTTTAAAGCTACGAGTTCCTTTACAGAGCTGGGGCTAGATAAAACAACGTCCGTAAACTGCTCAAAATTGACAGGCGGGATGGGGCGACTTCCTCTTCGTATCGTTGACTTCAGTGGGCTTCTTGTCAAAATCAGAACGCTAAAACATCCTATCTACAAAATTTAGATGGAGAGATAGATACAGTCAGACCTGCTCTGTGAGTAGTTGACGAGTGCTCTGATGTGGTCTGCTTCTTCTTATTAATAGTTTCTATTAACATATATGGTTCTCATCTCTCCTCCTTTTTTGTGTTTGCTCCTCTCTTGTAACACTTTTAATATTTCGTCACTTATATGACCTAAGTGGAGAACTGCCAGTTCCCATTTCCTCCCTTGCGTATTTTAAAAATATTATAATGAGACAATGTATGGCGGTCACTTGTCTCAGACGGCCAGTTTTCTCCTCAACAATGGAGGACCGACCATCTTATGTAGTTTCGACTGTATATTATCATGGTCATAGGTACCATGAAAGCCGCCCCATTTTCTTTCCTTACAAAGTCATCAAATCTCCTTAGGTCACTATAAAACACTGTAATCGTACCGACTTTTTCCCCAAATGTCACGTTAATCAAAATTGAAACCCCTGCAATACGACTACTCAGCTTAAGACTCAGTCTTACGCCAGTTTCCAAAATGGCGCAAGTCAGAGTTTCAACACTAAGCAGCCGAATATTTCAAATGGTTCTTTTCTAAGAAAAAAAATGCTAACAACAGCAGCAACAGCAACAACAGCAACAACAGCAACAGCAACAACACTTGATCAGATAAGAGACTCTAGCTCTGTACCAACGTCCGGTAGTGCGCGCTATAAGGTAACATTTCACTGGCCTGGGGATGCCCGATTACGCCGTGAGCAATCCCCTCCATAGAGCGCCGGGCTCACTCTAAAACGCATTAAAAGACAAACAGCCGTGAGTTATGTTTCCGTAAGAATGTCCCTCGCCGGCGTCACAGGAGGACTGGGCGTACATCAAAGAACGGGGTCGAGAGATAGCTGGATAAGGGTGGTGCTCGTCAGGGATGGATGTCTCTATCTCTGTGTGGTTTTGGAGGGATCCAGTTTTGTATAGAGGGATGTGTGTGTGGGGCGGGTAAGGGTTAAGGAAGGAGTGAGGTGATCGAGAGAAACAAGGGAGGGGATAGGAAGAAAGAGAAGGGAGGTGGACAGAGAGGTTGGGAGAGATAGCTGGATAAGGGTGGTGCTCGTCAGGGATGGATGTCTCTATCTCTGTGTGGTTTTGGAGGGATCCAGTTTTGTATAGAGGGATGTGTGTGTGGGGCGGGTAAGGGTTAAGGAAGGAGTGAGGTGATCGAGAGAAACAAGGGAGGGGATAGGAAGAAAGAGAAGGGAGGTGGACAGAGAGGTTGGGAGAGATAGCTGGATAAGGGTGGTGCTCGTCAGGGATGGATGTCTCTATCT
>NW_004797890.1:335702-336855 GCF_000002075.1 Aplysia californica | reverse complement strand
TGAGAGGAAGAAGGGAGAGAGAAAGAAGGGAGAGAGAGTGCAATAGAAGTATGTGTGGTTCTGGGGGGTATCCAGTTTTGTAATACACACGGTAGGGGGGAGGGAAGTTGGGACAGAGGGGAGGGGACAGGGAGAAAGAGACGGGAGTAGACAGAGAGGTTGAGAGATGTAGTCCGATAAGGATGGATTTCCCCGTCAGTGATGGATGACTGTATCTGTGTATATATTTAGAGGTGGGGGGGGGAGAGAAAAAGGGTAGTTTAAGAGATTGGCAGAGATCAAGGAGGGAGGGGGGGGGGAGCTGAAACTGAGACTGAGAGACGGAGAGAGAAAAGAGAGAGATAGAGAGAAAAGAAGAGAGCAACAAATTGAGAAAGTGACAGAGAGGTCGAGAGATAGCAGGTTGAGGGTTGATCCCTTAAGGGATGAATGCATGTGTAGTTCTAGAGGCTAGGTGTATAACGAGTTTTTTATCAGAGGGAGGGGCCGAGGAGGGAGTAAGTGTGGAGGAATAGACAGACCAAGGAGCTCAGAACTAAAACTCATTGAGAAAGACAGACAGACCGTCCGACCGACCGACAGAGAGAGGGATGTGTGTGGATGGTGGGGGAAGGGGAGGAGGTGACATAAAACAGACGGATCCAGAAACAGAGAAGGAGACAGATAGGTCGAAAGATAGGCGGATGAAGATTTCCCCCCTTGAGAAATGAATGTGTGCGTGGTTCATGAAGGTATCCAGTTGTACCAGTGAGACAGTCTTCCAGGGATCATAGTGCTCACGTTATCTTCCTTGTGATACACCCCCGCTCTCCCACACAGTCACTGTGGGCTGGCTCAGAGACTGGGCTGGCTTATCGTAGTCCGGAACAAGTGTTTAAGTCTCTGGCAGCGCGTCGCGCCCTCTACTGTCAGGTCAGGCGGCGCGTTCATAAGTAGAAAACGAGAGAACGATAGAGAGAGAGAAAGATAGATAAGGTGTGTGTGTGTGTTTGCGTGTGTATGGGATCAAGAGAGAGGGGACAGATAGAAGGAAAGAGAGAGAGAAAGAGAGAGAGAGAGAGAGAGGGGGGGGGATGAACAAAGGGGATAGAGAGAAGGAGAGAGAAAAAAGAGAAAGGGGAGGGAGGGTGGCTTTGGAGAGAAAGAAAGATTG
>NW_004797890.1:330180-331959 GCF_000002075.1 Aplysia californica | reverse complement strand
CACGCGCACACACATGCACACACACGTAGGCTTACCATCACAAGCATAATATAAATGAGCAGCAATATAAACAATAATAATCGTAAGCACATCTATCTATCTATCCATCTACATCTTTCACTCCTCCTGCCCCCTCCTCCTCCTCCGCCTCTTCCTCCTCTTCCTCCTCTCTCTACTCCTCCACCTCTAACTCCTTTTTCTCCTAGAGTCATTATGACTCCTATTTCAGTGTGAAGTCTATTCCCTTGATGTGGTCTACGTTTTTCACTTCTTATTTCTCTTGTGCACATATGCTTTACGTAAACCTGAATCCAGCAAAGCAAACTATTCTCCGCACTCTAAAAACTCAAAATGTTTCCCCCCTTCCTCTTTCTCTTAACATGTTCTTCTGGAGTGGTTTGCTCCTTCTCTTGTATTGAACATCTATCGTCCTTATCTATCTATCTCCTTCGCTTTTATGTTTGTTGCTCTCTTGTAACACGTCTAATTTTCGGAACCTATTTGTGTTGTGGGAGCCGTAAAACTCTTTCTAAAAATGTTTTAAACTTCTTTTTTTCACTCACTCCTCTCTCCTTTCACACAATCTTTTCCTCCTCTTACTTCATCGTTCTTCCCACCATTCCAAACAAGCCCCCGCCATAAATCGTGTCCCAACAAACATGGCGTCAGTGAGCCATCCGTCACTATGAATGAGACCCATGGGAGATGGCAGCGCCCCCTTGGTGAATTCCCCGCCAAACGCCCGGCGACCTGCCACATAAAACACGCCAAACGCCCGACGACGAGGCACATAAAATACGACAAACCAATGAAGAGGAGCCTGCGAACCGCCATTTCCCGACACCAAAGCCGGCCACATGCACGTCCCTCGAGACCGCCCAACCCGAGCGAGAGCTCATGGGGTGCCCAGATGGGGCGACAAAAAATGTATTCTTTGGTGAGTCGAAAGGACGTAATTGAAGGTTTCAAAAGCGTAATGCAGACTACGTAATTACTTCCAGACACTTGATCTATTCCACGTATAAATTGATGTTTCTCGGTCATTTTTCACCACGTTTCCATCCTACGTTTTCTGTTCGATTTGACCAATTTCTGGCAAACTAAACATCTGGTACAAGCATCTATGGTGAAGTGGCTTGGCGCTTTTCTGCTGCACACAGGAAATCTCAGTTCGATTCCCGAGTGGGGATAATTTTTATCGAGTGTGTACTGTATCTCGGTCTTTCTGCTGGGATGTTTTATCCCTCTCAGCCCGGGTTGGCCCACCACAGGCAGGATATAGCATTTTTTAAAATTTGAAAGACCGACGGCCCTTTATCGAGCGGTAACGTGGGGGGGGGGGGTAGTGACAGCAGAGTTGGTTATGTCTCACATGTATAAGAAATAGCAGGCTGTAGTCTTTGGTGTGTGCAAAAACGTGGCGGATTCAGGGTGTACTGTGCTTTACCAAAAGTCACACTCAACGCAAAAAAGCGCAGACTGCGTGATGACGTCAGCGCCATGTCGGATCACGTGACCCCTTGGTAGACATTCGCTGTCCAGCACGGCCCGGCTACTCCGGAGATTAATCCTGCACTGGTCATCGGCCGGAGGGCATCGTCTGGACATCTCATCCTCCGCCAGGACCTGATCACTTGGCGGGTTTTACACCCCACCCCCAACCCACCCCATTTTCCTTTCCCACCCCTACCTACCCGTCTCGGTGGAGATGGGATACATTTAGTGGTTTGGCGTGTTGGATGACTCCTGGGTATGAGTGTGTGTGTGGGGGGGGGGGGA
>NW_004797890.1:328466-330052 GCF_000002075.1 Aplysia californica | reverse complement strand
GGGAAGAGGGGGAAGAGGGGAAGGAGGGCAAGGGGGGTGAGAAGCAGGCGGCACATAGAGAAAGAATGGAAAAACGGAGGAGAGAGAGTGGGGGAGAGTAAAAAATAGATGTGGTGTTGGGAAAGAGGGTGGTGCGGAATGAGATAAATATAAAAACCAATGAAGAAAGATATAGGGATTGACAACCTGGAAGGAAGGGTACGAGAGGGGAAAGGGAAGGGGAAGGGGAAAGGGAAAAGGAGGAAAACGAGGGATATGGAAAGATAGAATAAGGAGGAGGAGGTGTTAGTGGTTGTGGAGGAGGAAGGGGAGGTGGAGTAGGAGAAGGAGGAAGTGGAGAAGGAGGCATAGAGAGATAGATAGATGATAAAAAGAGAGAGAGAGAGGGGGGGGGGGAGAGAGAAAGAAAGAAAAAAGAGAAGAAAAAAAAGGGGGGGGGGGATAGAGAAAGAAAAAAGGAGAAAGAAAGAGAAAGGGGAGGAAGATAGAATGTGAAGATGAGGGATGGTGAACTGTTTTCCTTGTGGGCGATGAAAGAACGTTTACAGATGTCATGGGCTTTTTGCCTTTTGTAGTCCACACTGGGGGGTCGGTCCGAAATAGAGACCGGAGAGGCTGTGGAAGAGACAGAAGTGGAGAAAGCTGGGAAGGTTACGCGCAACCTACGACAGCGGAGAAGAAGAAGAAGACACACCTAATTAATTGTATCGGGTGGTTGGCGGGTGGTTGCCGGGTACTCTGGTGTGGTTTGCTCCTTCTGTCATATCAAACATCCTATTGTCCATATATTATCTCTCCTTCTTTTTTTGTGCTTCATACTCTCTTGTAACGAACTCTAATCTTCGGCACTTATGTGACCTAATTGTGTTACAGGTTTCCTAAGTAAAATGCTAACTAAAACTAAACAACATTAATTTTGATATGTTTTCCCTTCAACAAGAAAGCCTAAAACCTGTCATTTTCTGCAGGCATAACCTTAGACTCCCATGCTTCGTGTACTTTCAGCCAAGCATAACTATCATGTTTCCAGGGTTTGGAGACTTTTTCCGTGTTTATTTAAGTAAAGAGGGGCACACCGATACAACATCTAATGCAAGCAAAAAGCAAGATCGATGGACAAAACAGCAGGGGGGGGGGGGGATAAAAAAAAGTACCGTAAGACTTACAAATGGTGAATTTTTTTCATTGGACCCGCCTCTTACATATACTTTCTCTGCAATAATACGCCATACACATATTATAGTATATATTATGTGTTATACTATATACTATTTTATATAGTCTAGATTACCGTTTGTGGCATGCCTCATTTAAAATTGCAGCGAACATGACTGCATTCAAGATAAAAGTAAAAGTACAGTGTAAGGTATTACTCCCCATTCTTAAAATAATCGTCTTCGCACGTGACGTCATCGCGACCCAAATGTAGCCCTACTTTAAGTGGTGACCCCTGATGGGCGTCAAATCAGCTTTTTATGATTGTAGGTGGAGACCAGGTTCTGGGTGTTTTTAAATAGTTTGCCTGAAAATGCATACTTTTTTTTAATTGTTGTTGCTGCTGCTGCTGCTGCTGCTGCTGCTGCTGT
>NW_004797890.1:326680-328037 GCF_000002075.1 Aplysia californica | reverse complement strand
TCCGACAAATTATTCTCTCTCTCTCTCTCTCTCTCTCTCTCTCTCTCTCTCTCTCTCTCTCTCTCTCTCTCTCTCTCTCTCTCTCTCTCTCTCTCGGTCCGGCGGTTTGGACAACGGTCATCAATACGTCAGTTGTCGAGACCACCCGCCATGCTGATGCATTTGTCCCTGCTGTCTGTGGGCAATTACTGTTATTTTATCCTCCTTTAAATCTCAGCAGGCAGAAGCTTGGTTTCTTTGGGTTTCTAACTTTTTAAGGTTTTGAACAAAAAATTTAATTGAATCCATACGGGAAAAGTTATGGGCAGGAAAATAACACTTCCGGAAACGTGGACGCTGAAGGGAGGGTGAGAGAGAAAGAGAGAGAGAGAGATAGAGAGAGAGAGAGAGAGAGAGAGGGAGGGAGAGAGAGAGAGAGAGAGAGAGAGGGGAGGAGTGCCGTAAGTAAAACTCATTCTATATATAACTCGTCTAAATCCCCCAGGCACAAGAAAATGACCGACTTCACGTGACCTTCCCTGTGGCTTAAGTGACCGGTGTAGACGGCGAGTGTGAGGCGGAGATCAAGCTGGCTAGATCGGGACAACTGGAATTGATGTGAATTGACCTTTTTGACACACACCTTTATTACCCCCACCCAACCCCTCTCCATTTTTCTCCCTTTCTCAGTGCAAAGGAGGGGGAGGAGGAAGCAGAAGGTAGAAGGAGGAGGAATGTGAAGAGGAGTAGGAGGAGGAAGGGGAGGAGGAGAAGTATTCGGGCGAGGAAGAGGAGGAAGAGATGGTAAAGAGGAAAATGGAGACGAGGAAGAGACGGAGACAGAAGGAACGAACGGAGGAGGAGGAGTATAAGAAGGCAGAGGAAGAAACAGAGAAGGAGGAGGAAGAGAAAGAGGAAGAGGAGGAAGACAAAGAGGGATAGAAGGAGAAGGAGAAGGCAAAGGAGGAGGAGAAGGAGAATGACGTGTTTGTCATGGAGGATGTCCCATGGAAACTGTTAGGACCAGGAGGAGATTAGACTAAACGCTATTAAAATCTGCTATAAGAAACAGATGGAAAAGATCCCACCCTAATCACAATAGACGTGACCCCTACTACACGCTAAATAGAGCAGACTAGGTCACAATCAGGCGCGGTTCGTCCTTAGAGCACGGTCGAGCAGTGCCGCCCAAAAGTTTTTATTGTTCTTTTACGTAAAGCACCTACAATAATAAAATAAAAGACGCCAGAAACAAATACTAGTCAAATATTAAATCAAAACAAGGTCCTTGCTGGCGCTTTAACTGTCATTTCTGTGTCTATACCGTCGTAAAACAAAGCCAGCGCGCATATTTTGCATCCCTTTCAGCCCAAGTTGC
>NW_004797890.1:323363-326580 GCF_000002075.1 Aplysia californica | reverse complement strand
GAACGTTGCAATTATTATAATTATAAATATTATTATTGATATGATGATCGATATTATAATAATTATTATTATTTTAGTATTATTATTGTTATTATTGCTATTACTATTATTATTATCATGAGGATTATTATTATTATTATTATTATTATTATTATTATTATTGTGTGTGTGTGGTGATTTTCTTTATTATTAAGCTTTGTATGGCCCCTTGTTTCAGACTGTAGGGGCGTTGTGAACCAAGACTCTGACAACCCTGTGTTTTTCCAACCTTCGATCTCTTGTGAGGATGCTGAGTGTGCCTGATTTTTTTAGGCATGTCTTGAGAGAGAGAGAGAGAGAGAGAGAGAGAGAGAGAGAGAGAGGGGGGGGGGAGAGAGAGAGAGAGAGAGGGGGGGAGACAGACAGACAGACAGACAGACAGACAGACAGACAGACAGACAGACAGACAGACAGACAGAGAGAGAGAGAGAGAGAGAGAGAGGGGAGGAGGGGGCGGGGAGTAGTGCCGTAAGTAAAACTCATTCTATATAACTCGTCTAAATCCCCCAGGCACAAGAAAATGACCGACTTCACGTGACCTTCCCTGTGGCTTAAGTGACCGGTGTAGACGGCGAGTGTGAGGCGGAGATCAAGCTGGCTAGATCGGGACAACTGGAATTGATGTGAATTGACCTTTTTGACACACACCTTTACTACCCCCACCCAACCCCTCTCCATTTTTCTCCCTTTCTCAGTGCAAAGGAGGGGGAGGAGGAAGCAGAAGGTAGAAGGAGGAGGAATGTGAAGAGGAGTAGGAGGAGGAAGGGGAGGAGGAGAAGTATTCGGGCGAGGAAGAGGAGGAAGAGATGGTAAAGAGGAAAATGGAGACGAGGAAGAGACGGAGACAGAAGGAACGAACGGAGGAGGAGGAGTATAAGAAGGCAGAGGAAGAAACAGGAAGGAGGAGGAAGAGAAAGAGGAAGAGGAGGAAGACAAAGAGGGGTAGAAGGAGAAGGAGAAGGCAAAGGAGGAGGAGAAGGAGAATGACGTGTTTGTCATGGAGGATGTCCCATGAAAACTGTTAGGACCAGGAGGAGATTAGACTAAACGCTATTAAAATCTGCTATAAGAAACATATGGAAAAGATCCCACCCTAAGCACAATAGACGTGACCCCTACTACACGCTAAATAGAGCAGACTAGGTCACAATCAGGCGCGGTTCGTCCTTAGAGCACGGTCGAGCAGTGCCGCCCAAAAGTTTTTATTGTTCTTTTACGTAAAGCACCTACAATAATAAAATAAAAGACGCCAGAAACAAATACTAGTCAAATATTAAATCAAAACAAGGTCCTTGCGGGCGCTTTAACTGTCATTTCTGTGTCTATACCGTCGTAAAACAAAGCCAGCGCGCATATTTTGCATCCCTTTCAGCCCAAGTTGCTCTTTACAGACAGTGTTAAACTCCGCTTCCAAAACGATTAAAATTGTATAGTTGTGCGCTCAAAACTTTTGTCATGTTAAATAGAAACATATTTATGTTGTTATGTAGACACTTTCCACCAAGGCGAAGCTCATCAACGCCATTTTCTTTCCAACGCTCACATATCAGTGCCAGACATGGACTCTAACAAAAGCCCTAGACAGGAAACTGGTCACATGCGAGATGAAATTCTTAAGAAGAGCGGTCAACAAAACAAGAAGAGACAAAATTAAAAATGAAGTCATAAGGGACACCGTGGGAGCAACACCAGTCCTATCACACATTGAAAAACAAAAGGTCAAGTGGTTCGGACACCTCACGCGGATGCCCTCTAACCATCCAGCTCTGAGAGCATACAACACTAAACATTCTGGATGGAGAGCCAGAGGAAGACCAAGGCGACGATGGGGTGAATCTGTGGCAGACACCCTTAAAGATCATGGGATGTCCCTCCTACAGGCCACACGACTTGCTGCAGATAGACACCTGTGTCTCCCCGCGACACCCCAGGGTACAAGCGGAAGAAAAAAGTAAAGTAAGTAGACACTTTCATTCACTTCAAAATGAAAATTAGATTTAGATACGCAGATCACCGAAACCGACTTGGCCTCAGCTTTTGACCGCTTTTATATTGGAAACAAATTTATTGAGAACACCAATGGTTATATTAAACAGAAAACATGTTTTTGTATGTATGAATACATTAATAGAAACATGTTTTGTACACAGCTTCATGTTTGCAAAATAAACACAATAATTAATTGTTGATTTTATTCAACAGAGAAACTTACTTCTTCTGGACATCGTATAGTATGCCTCTCTGTACTTAAACTCACCACCCCTTGCAACCCCCTCCCCCTATTAATCATCTTGCCACTTTCTTTCTGGTCTTCCTCTTGAACATTTCCCTATTCTTGGTCTCCATTCAGTGTTTTTTGGTACACCTGCTGTCTTTCAAATGGGGTGATAATAAATAACTCCCACAATATATAGGATATATATATATATATATATATATATATATATTTAAAAAATACATTATTAAACATATCAAAACAAAAATTACACAGACATATTTCAAAGTATTTCAAGAAGTGTGTTACGTTTTGTTTTTTGCTAATGTCACATATAGTGGCACAGTGTTAAGAACAAACTGGTACCCCTTGATTTCAAAATTTCCCATCGGTAGCGGGCACTGTAGCCCCTTGCAATGATGCAAGCTTGGCATGTTCTGCGCATTGATCGAATCAGTTTGTTGTTTCTTATTTCAATTAATTTTATTGTTGTGGCAGTCCATTCTACTCTTGAATCAAAGCTTGTCCCAGTCGTTGTACAATGTTAATGTCGTTTTGGGAGCTCCGTCTTAGGCCCAGTCAGTTTAAGCGTAATCATTGGAAAGATGGCAAACGTTGGTCTTTATAAGGCCGCCTTGCTCCATGTCCGAATGTGTTTTAAAGCCGTAGTTGTATCCTTCTATCGCTTATAACTCTTCCAGTGTCTGTATAACATTGACATGCAGAGCTGGTCGTTGTGAGAAAGGGATTTTAAAGATACCAGAGCAGTCTGAGAGTAGTATCTGTCTTTCTTCTTGGGCAGTGTGGCCTGCCTTGTCCGGGTCTGCCATGTGTAACTCCAGAGACTTGGAACCAATCTTTCAGGATATTGACGGTAGGATGGGATCAATGAAGCATCCGCCCCACTCTACGGGCCAAAAGTACAGCTTGCAGTATTCAAATTGCTCAACAGCGCTCCTCTGG
>NW_004797890.1:320684-323177 GCF_000002075.1 Aplysia californica | reverse complement strand
CACACCACCCTCCTTTTTCCGCCAGCTCCAACAGGGCGTTCTCCTCTCTCTCTCTCAAGACAAGGGCCGCTCCTATAATGGACAAGGTGAACATTCTTAGGAGCTTTGCCCTAGGCTGGGCGGGAATTCCCTGTCGCACCCCTCCTTATTATCAGTTACTCGTCCTCTCGATTTGTGTGTGTCTGTGCTTGTGGGTCACTTGTCCATTGTGTGTGTGTGTGTGTGTGTGTGTGTGTGTGTGTGTGTGTGTGTGTGTGTGTGTGTGTGTGTGTAGGTGTGTGTAGGTGTGTGTCTGTGTAGCTGTGTGTGTAGGGGTGGGGCGGGGGAAGAAGGTGAGTGGGGTCTGGTGAAACACAAAATCAATGTACCGGTGTCTGGAAAATAAACCTCAGTCTTGTCTTATCTTATCTTTTACCCCAAATCTACGTCTTGAAGGTTGTGGGGATTTTATGTCCGTGGCCAGACGTCAGCACCTCCATCTGTCAATCAATACAGAGGTCGTCTACATGCTTGCTCGGGGTCATTAATCAAGGTTTGAATTTCACTCTGCTTTTACTGTCGGTGTCTGTAATTTGTAAGCCAGAATCAATAATAATATTTTATGTCTGACGTGGAACATACCATGATAGGCCCTTTTTCTGATTTTCTTACCATGTATAAGCTAGTCATATTGTACTCTATCATTGTTTTAAAAACAGGATACCATGACATCACTCTCATTTTTCATAGTCAGCAGAGTGGTGTTATGCCTTTCTTTACAGTACCCCCCCTCCTTTTCCATTTCCCTATAAGGCATGAGGGATAATCCCGAGAATCAGCGAGGTACACTACGAATGAGAAAACATGAAGAAATATTTGCTGTTTGTTTGTTTGTTTTGTTTGTTTGTTAGTATGTTTGTTTGTATGTTTAATTATATATTTATTTATTCGTTTTATTTATTCATTCATTTAGAGGGGTACGGGAAAAGGCATTTTGCTCAACTATGTAATAACGAGATGATTTTCTCCCCGGCACAGTATACTCCAAACAACTAAATCGTCCATGTTTTACACATTAAGAGTCAGAGAAATGCAATTGATGAATATGCGGCGCATCATTTCAATAAGCTCCGAGAAATTTAATGTCTGACAATCTTGGCAGAAATAGGGGAATACAGTTTCGTGTTAAACCCGGGACGGCAAAAATAAATTTTGACCCCCCCCCCCCCCCTTTCTGAAAATAGATTAAAAGTGCCCTTCGCTCGTGACGTCATGGTGACCCTACTGTTACCCTACAGTGTGTGGGGACCCCACATGTGCGTCGTTCGTTCCGAATGAAGAACTCAAGTTTACTTTTACCAGGAAATCCAGGACATTCGCCTTCTGAAGTGTGACCATCATGCGTCGTCTAAAAGTAAATAAATTATATATTAATATTATATATGATATACCCAGCGGCAATAAAAACTTTCCACTTTGTTTTTTTGTAACTGCGTCCTTTTTCACTTGAGTTAGCGAAATTTTGCTTGTTATTTACCATGTACCCAACGAAGACTGCACGTTGATATTTTTCCAGAACAAAAATTTTAACACGTGGTCACGTGACCCACATGCAAATTAACAAGTTTTGTGACTTAAGTTCCGCCGAAATTATGAAATCTTCTAAACTGTGTTTAGACCAACACATCAGCGACTTTAGAACGGGAAAAAACAAGTTCCATAGACATTCCAGCTGGTTTTTGTCGTCTTAGATTGCCGTACAAGATGCCAAGGTTAAGCCCAGAGGAGCGCTGTTGAGCAATTTGAATACTGCAAGCTGTACTTTTGGCCTGTAGAGTGGGGCGGGTGCTTCATTGCTCCCATCCTACCGTCAATATCCTGAAAGATTGGTTCCAAGTCTCTGGAGTTACACATGGCAGACCCGGACAAGGCAGGCCACACTGCCCAAGAAGAAAGACAGATACTACTCTCAGACTGCTCTGGTATCTTTGAAATCACTTTCTCACAACGACCAGCTCTGCCTGTCAATGTTATACAGACACTGGAAGAGTTATAGGCGATAGAAGGATACAACTACGGCTTTAAAACACATTCGGACATGGAGCAAGGCGGCCTTATAAAGACCAACGTTTGCCATCTTTCCAATGATTACGCTTAAACTGACTGGGCCTAAGATGGAGCTCCCAAAACGACATTAACATTGTACAACGACTGGGACAAGCTTTGATTCAAGAGTAGAATGGACTGCCACAACAATTAATTGAAATAAGAAACAACAAACTGATTCGATCAATGCGCAGAACATGCCAAGCTTGCATCATTGCAAGGGGCTACAGTGCCCGCTACCGATGTGAAATTTTGAAATCAAGGGGTACCAGTTTGTTCTTAACACTGTGCCACTATATGTGACATTAGCAAAAAACAAAATGTAACACACTTCTTGAAATACTTTGAAATATGTCTGTGTAATTTTTGTTTTGATATGTTTAATAATGTATTTTTTAAGAATATATA
>NW_004797890.1:319049-320584 GCF_000002075.1 Aplysia californica | reverse complement strand
TTTTTAAGAATATATATATAATATATATTGTGGGTGCTATTTATTATCACCCCATTTGAAAGACAGCAGGTGTACCAAAAAACACTGAATGGAGACCAAGAATAGGGAAATGTTCAAGAGGAAGACCAGAAAGAAAGTGGCAAGATGACACCAGAGAGCAGACGGGTGCAATCTGGACACGGAAAACAACTGATAGTTTTAGAGTGGAGATCGCTATTACACGGCTATATCCTGCGGTGGATGGACGATACCTAGAAAGAAAAAACGTTTAAAATTAGTTGAATTCCAACAGTTGCCGTCCTCATTTCCAACATACAGAAGGCCGCCTACTCTCTTGTATGTTCGATAGTCTAAAAGCAACCTTATATTATTATTGTTAGAGTAGGTATAAGTAACCAGACTATTAAAATCACATGGCAGTTAGTATTATACAGAGATAGTAATAGATCTCTCGAAATCATTATAATTTAGTACATGTACGCAATTCTAATAATTTCTTCAACAACAACAAAAAATCGTCTCTTTCTCCTTTCTCTCGTTTTAAGAAAAGTGATAGAAACCAAGGGACGCAACTGTTTTATAATTTTTGATTTTTTGGTAATACTTATGGTTATGCTTCTTTATATAGACGTTTTTGTTTTTGTAAAGTGTTTTACGGCGCTCGCAACTGCATAAGGTCATATGAGTGCGCGGGACACACCTAACATTTTCAGTTGGTATGAAATTTTGAATTTAGCCCGAGTGGCGGCCGAAGCCTACGCTTATCGATTTTAGACCACTAAAGGATCTTTAACATGCGCAACTTGCACACGGGCCCTCCGAGATTTTTCGCCCTTGTCCGAGAAGGCTAGGAGTAGATTTTGTCTACCAGAAGATCAGGGGTGTGGCTGAAAGACAGCAATAAGAAGAAGCGAAGGAGTAGCAGTAGAAAGGCTGCAGAAAGAATCAGGAGCCCAGGGGAAGAGGCAAATTAGGTGAGGGGGTGGGGGCAGAAAGAGGAGACGAAATCAGACGACAGAATATTGCTAGAGAGCAGGAAATGAAGTGAAAGGAGACAAATTTAGAGAAGAAAATTTTTCAGTCGCTACCCGGATTCGAACGCGGGACCTTTTGAATGAGAGGCCAACACCTCAACCTCTAGGCCACAAGACAGGTGGGGCCACACTCTTCTGGCGAGGCGAAGCCTGGTCGAAGGAAGCGAGGAAAATCCACAGAATTCTGTAGAATTCTGTGGGAAAATCAAATGAGGGAGATAACCTTGCCACAGTAATATCCATATCACATGGTGGCGCCATCCTAAATGTACACAGAAAGCCTGTGTCAAGGCAAGCCTCAAGGCCCGGCCTGTACGTGGATGGCCTTCTTTTACAGCTTAAAAAAGATTATATAAAATTCAAAGCAAACTGCCACTTTAATTTGTTCTTTTTACCCAGACAAGACGTTACATTATGTTCTCTTCTCAATTATCTAACAACTCTTTCCATTTGTCTCTTCTAAGTCTCTCTCTCTCTCTCTCTCTCTCTCTCTCTCTTTTT
>NW_004797890.1:317529-318497 GCF_000002075.1 Aplysia californica | reverse complement strand
GGACACGATTACTAGTATTTATACGAGTAACTGCTGATGAAAATAGTACTTGTCCATAACACGGAACTGATATTTTATCATTGATTATGTCTATAAAGCTGCATTTTTTCCCCATTTATTTGAATTCCGACTTGGGATTAAAAACCTACAATACTACGGTGCATTGTATTGAGCTAAGTAGCCAAGTTACCATACCATTTCTTTTTTTTTAAGTGAGAAAGCTGGAGACTAATTTCAACAAGTACCACAAAGCAAAGAAACAAAGTAACAAACAAATTAACAAGCAAATAAAAAAAAAAAAAACAAGTAACCAAACAACCAAACTATCAAACGAACGAATGGAGAAATGAACTAGCTAACAGACACAGGAATGGTAAACATGTTAGAAGGTTGTTTTTTCTCTGAATTGTGCCTTTTTTTAGATTTTCGAAGATACAAGGGCGAAACACCCGCCTAGATTCTTATTCCATACCCACCGTTTATTATTTTCCAGCTAGCCACGACCGACGATCATGTAAAACATTATAATATCTAGAATCTAGATATTTCCTGAGAGAAATTTCTTTTTCTTTTTTGGGTGCAAATTACCCTCAGTTTTAATAGGGCCTATACCGGTACCAGGTTGGCTACCTCAGTTTTCTGTGCTTTTTAAAAACTTTTTTACATTGGGTATATTTTTAAAAATGAAACTTGTTTGTTCCTAAATGGGAAAAGTTATCACAGTAACTTACTAATATCACTAAAAATCTCATGATCTCTTGTTCTTTAATTCATAGAAGGAGAAATAAAACAGATTAAAATGTGTTTCTACTTGTAGGGCCTAATAGGATGAGGCTCAATGTGCCACCTGTTGCTACCTAATAATAATAATAATAATAATAATAATAATAATAATAATAATAATAATATTATCGTTACCTCAGAATTACAAAAGTTCTATATCTGCCCAGCAGCTGGTTTTGAGAAAT
>NW_004797890.1:271339-317292 GCF_000002075.1 Aplysia californica | reverse complement strand
TGTGTGTGTGTGTGTGTGTGTGTGTGTTTGGTTTGGAGTGGAGGGGGGTGGGGAGGGGGCAATCTAACTACATGTACAATAATAGGCCGTGTAAGTAATACATCCACTGAGATTGCGATTGTTGAAAATGGGGGAAATCGGATAGCCAGAGACTAGAGACCTTGCTAAGAGGTTATAGCCTAAATGTAAAGAGGTTATAAATAAACCGTTGTAACCTCTTTGCTATTTCTTTCTGCTCCTTTTCACCCTGCTACTTGCGTTTGAGAATATAGAACTAAAGATGTATTTCATAGATTTTTAGCATTCGCAAGGGATGAGCGTCGAATCTGGTTTCTGCATCATCGTAAAGATAATTGAACTGAACTGAATTCCGAACGGAAAAGAGATGCGTATCAATAATGGCACTGAACTAAGCCTGAAAACCCTTTGTACATCTATGGTCGCATCAGTTAGGTGTGACAACCATCACCTCCCTCCCTCCCCCTACTAATCTACTGTTTGTATCTCATTTACATTGTCAATGGATCAGAACATAAATAACAATTAAGTTTTCAATTTTATTATCCATTTCATAATGCAAAAACTTTTAGGAGCGGGTGGATATCAAGCCTGAGGAGTTTTTTTCCACCGGAAGCCGTAACTTTCTCTTTCTCAAAACTTTCTGTTTCCGATCCTCAGTAGATCTAAACATAATTTCCCTGGAGGGATCAGGGTAAATCAACCTGTATTATTTTTCTATTTTCCCCGTTATAAGCAACCATGACTTATAGATAAACGTAACTCGAGCCTAAAAGTTTAGAATTACACCAAACGCTGCCTGAGATCAAAAAGGAATCCTTATCAAAAGGAAAACCTGTTAATTGGCCTGGAATAAAACCGTTCACATTTGTGTTGACGGTTTTGCTTTTTTATTATCAAATCTTCGTTTTGATCCATCTTTTTAATCATCTATACATCAACCTTCACCTTGTACACTATGGCAGGTGAACACAATTGGGAACACGGAATCTAACATTTTTGGGGGCAGAATCTTTCTTGGTCGACACTTTTCGTAAGATTGATCTTACATTCCATTTTATTACTGTTCACGTCATGTCGTGGTTTGTTGGTAGTTTTTATGTTTAGATAGAACTGACTCGACACACGATTGCGTTAACTGAAATGCGTCATAGGTGTTTGCTCGTCTGGGAACTCCAAATAAGACCAAGCCCATTTAATTCCACAAATCACATTATTTCTGTCGAACGGCCTAGATTCGTTGTTTACAGAGCTTAAAGGTCTTAAAGTTTGAAGTTTGCGAAAGATTGTTTACAGCTGGTTCCAGCTGCTGTTGCAAATTGGTTCAAGCACACTGGTCAGGCCCGAAGTGAGTATGGGGCAAGAATTGAAAATGAATGGAAGACTGATGAAGCCAGCGAAAGAGGCTGTACTGTTTTGTTGAAACTTTAGGCTTTAGGGTTTGACATGGAAACATTGGAGATACAGGGCCAAAAGTAGAGGTTAAACACTTTGCAGTCACAAGGCGCGAGCCCGATAATGCAACAGTGAAAATGTTATCGTTCCAGTCACTGCGCCATGCCCGAGAAGTCCATTATTGCAGTCACTCCTGGTTGGGTGACCAGAGCCAGATGGGGTCTGCTGGCTGTGTGAATGCAAAGTATTAATTAAGGTTTCCCTTGCTCAGTGGCTTATAATTTTACCCAGACCTAGGAATGACTAGAATCTAGATAGAATACAGATCTGGATCAGTCTTTCTGATTTGGATTGTTGAATGCCCACCATGGCATTGTCCATGCCGTTTGTTTTTAGTTAGGCCACCTCTATTCTCACCCGCGGTGAGAATAGTGCAGACGAGTCTTTTGGCTATTCTCACCCGGTGTGCGTTCACCGTTGTAGCCTAGATCTAGGCCAACCAATTTTGCGTTCACCCTAAACCACAAAATTCTACACTGTGTTTAACAGAAAAATTGTAGAATTCTGTGCCGTGAACAAACGTTCCATTACTACTGTTAACCTACTAAAAGCGTACAATTTTGTCTGTGGGCAGTGGAGAGAGAGAGAGAGAGAGGAGTAGCGCGAGAACTTCCGGGCAAAACAAAATGGCGACCCGCGTAGTTCTGCTCGATTCGAAAAGTTAAATAGCCGTAGCATCTTTGTAGACGACCAAATTAATTTACTTTTGTGTTTTAACATCATTTTTAAACTTTGTTTTGGTCAATTTGATCGTCCACACCGATAGACATTATTCAGAAAGAGATAGAGAGAGAGAAGAGGGGAGGAGTAGATCTTGCGAGAACTTCCGGGCAAAACAAAATGGCGACCCCCGTAGTTCGGCTCGATTCGAAAAGTGAAATAGCCATAGCATCTTTGTAGTCGATAAAATTAGCTTACTTTTGTGCTATAACGTAATCTTTTCTTTGCCTTTATTTGATCGTCCACACCGATAGACAGTCAGAAAGAGATAGAGAAAGAGAAGAGGGGAGGAGTAGATCTTGCGAGAACCTCCGGGCAAAACAAAATGGCGACCCCCGTAGTTCGGCTCGATTCGAAAAGTGAAATAGCCATAGCATCTTTGTAGTCGATAAAATTAGCTTACTTTTGTGCTATAACGTAATCTTTTCTTTGCCTTTATCCATTTGATCATCCACATCGATAGAAAGTATTCCGAAATTAGGAAAAACAGGTCTTGTTTCACACAGGGTGAGAATAGCCTAAGGTGGCAAGTCTCACCCGGGGTGAGAGGTCGATCGTATTTCTATTCTCACCCCGGATGAGAATAGCCACTTTCTTTTAGTTAACAAAATGCTTTTAATTTGTAGTAGAATCTAAATCTTTTTGTCGGAAAAAGCATACAATTTGATGCACATTTTTATGAAATTTAGAAGCAACATATTTTCTGTGCTTTCAAATGAATTGGATTGTCCTTCCCCAGTTGAAATATGAGGAAAGCATGACTTCTTGTGACAAAATTTGAGTCAGTGAACCTACACATGTGCAACACGAAAATCTGTCATGAGTAGCTGGTTCAAAAGAGGTGAGCGCCGCTCACCTGAGTCCTCGGGTGGTGGCTCCCGATCTGACACGGATCCAAATACTTGCTTGGAAGTTTTTCAGAACCATTGGAAACAGGTAATTGATTTTTTGTTTTGTTTGTTTTGGTATGTGTTTTATTTACAGCGCTCGCAACTGCATAAAAAGGTCATGATATGAGCATGTGGGACACATTAACTCCCAGCAGTTCATGCAGTACTATATCGTATAAATTTACGATTGCTGGTGATGTGGTATTTTGTCCGTAAAATACATTTACTTTTATGAAGAAAGATTTTGTAAGGTATTTAGAAATGACTAAATAGACTAAAAAAATGTAAAATAGGTATTAACATTGGTGGTTTTATTATGAAATTCTTGCTCTGAAATTTCCAGTTTCAAGGGTAATTTACCGAGAATTTGTAGAATGCCCAAGAACAGCCCTCATTTCTCTATTTTGCATCAGAAGAGGTGTCTTTTACACATTACATTGAATTGAATATATGTACTTTCTCATCAAATTAATGTAAACTCTAAATTGTAAAATATTTTTCTTCTTTGTGATTGTTAGGGCAGTCCAGTTTCTGTTTCTGCATCTATTTTTAGTAACACAAAAAATATATCATGTCACATCTCAAGAAAGCTTGACAAATATGAAATCTATTGGCTAGGTCTGAAAAACCATCTAATTCCCTTTCTATTGGTATATGATAGATCATTATTGCAGAAGGCTTGAGAGCAAAAGTCATGATATAGATATATATGAAATTTCCAGATTTAAGGGCAATAGCTAGGAATTGTATTATTGTAGGATGTACTAGAATGGCTCTCATTTCTTTATTTTCAAACAGAATGGTGTGTCTTTGACTCATA
Organism: Aplysia californica; assembly: GCF_000002075.1. NCBI lineage: Eukaryota > Metazoa > Mollusca > Gastropoda > Aplysiida > Aplysiidae > Aplysia > Aplysia californica. Next base: position 313,389 of record NW_004797890.1, on the reverse strand, counting down.
ATTTGCAGAACTGAATACTCTTTTCCATGATGAAATAATTGTAAACTCAAAATTCTCAAACAATTTTTTTCTTCGCTTCTTTGTGACTGCTGGAAAAGTGTGATTTCTGTTTTTGTTTCAATTTTTAGTAACTGGAAAAAAAGGTCTCACTTCAAGACAGCTTTAACAAAAATGAAATCTATTGGCTAAGTCTGAAAGACCATCCAATTCCCTTTCCATTGATATATAATTATGTATAAGGTCTATTTGGAGTAGATAGATTATTGCATGAGGCTTGACTTGAGGGTATGTAGAACCCCTGAACTGAAAAAGCCAAAATAGGCAAAACTGCTGGGAATTAAACAGTTTTAGTTTGGTGATAGGAATTGATTTTGAATTTTGCCTTGGTGGTGTCCGAAGCTTCCTCTTATCGATTTTTGATCCTCAAGGTGGGATCTTTAAAGTGCGCAACTTGCACACGGGACCTCTGATATCTTTCACCCTTATATCCGAGAAGGCTAGGTGTTAGATCTTACCTACCCTAAGATCAGGGGTGTGGCTGAAAGAGAAAGCAGTAAGAAAGTGAAGGAGTAGCAGGAAAGGAGGAAAAAGGAAAAAAAAAGGTAGAGAAGAAAATTTTTCCGGCGCACTCAGATTTCTAGGTTAAAGTTAAATGCAAGGCTTGTCAACTTACTGAATCTTCTTTTTTCTTCACTTTCCTTCAGTGCTTTTTCCAAATTGCACTGTTCTCCTCTTTACTCAAACTTGCAAAAATAAAACCCCAACCCTGCTTTATAAATTAGATTTATTGAATGAAACATTATCAACAGGATGATTTCAATGTAAACTCATTTTTATATTGTTTTTCCAGGCTTGTGCTGTTATCAATGGACAGGACCGAAAGGCCACTGTCAATGGGAAAGCTACTGTGGATGGAGTGGAAGCTGTCCTGAGTAATCTGGAGCAGATGGTCACTCTACTGGTCAGTGAAGATGATGATGGAGGACTTCCAGGTCAGAAGTGATTAGTAGTACAGCTTTTAGTTCTTGGTGTTGTCTTTCAAATGGAGACGCTATTTTTTAATTTATTTTTTTTGCTTAGTATTCGAGGGTGAAAATTGCTGTGTTAAGTTGATATATGTGCATTCCATCTTAACCTGTGGAGCTGATGAGCTTAAAAGAATTGCTTTCAACATAAAGACTATGTTAAAGGTTTTTTTGGTGTGAAATAAGGAAAGCACCTTCTACAATTTGTTTTTGTCTGTATTAGAAAGATTCTCAATCAAAATTTTTTTCTTTCTGAATTTGCAACCAGTTTTGAATGGCCAGAGATAAAGTATATCTGTGCTAGTTTTCTTGTAACTTTGTCATTTCTCTTTTGAACAGATTTCATTTATTTGTTCTTTTGCACTTTTGAAAACAACTTTCTTTCAAGTTTTACACACTAATGTCGAATATAGATATTGTGAATAGATAGAAAGCCTCACTGAACAAAATACAAATGCCAGCATTCTACTGTGTCATGACGCATAATATAGTCTCCTACTTGTTCTTGAAATGTGTTTTTCAAAATGTTTCGTAACCAGTCTGAATATTACATGTGCATTTGATAGAAATGTGTCACGACGTGGTGGAATCAGATGCTCGTCAATTTTTGGGCATATTGAGTTATTGGTGTAATCTTAAAGCCTGTTCATTTGCCTTCCTTTTGGTAAAAAAAATGTCCATCTATCTTCAAAAGCAGTCAAAGTATTTGCGGTCGATGGAGGTCAGGGTCGCCTGGTTTAAGAGGTAAACCTAGAGAGAAAACTGTGGCCAAATTTTAGTAGCTTCCATAGCCTGAGAGTCCTTGAAAACTGAAAATAGATTTTTTTTTTGCCTTTAATCAATGTTTTTCAGTATAATCCACTCAAAAATGTGTCAAATGGACATAAAAGTTGTTGGGCCAAGAAAAGAGAACATAAAAAAAAAAAATTGCCCATCTGCCCCAAAAAAACAAATTTTAAAAATTTCATTAGTTACTCTTGACAGCCGTTTCTAACTTACGTTGTTTTTCTTTTTCCCCACGCCTTTTATAATTATCTTGTCAGGACCAATCCTGCATTATGTGATGGAAGTGGAGCTGCTGGAGAGCTTCTGTGCCTGGTGCCAGCTGAACGTGCCTCAGCACGAGAGACTGCGCCTGCAGCAACTACGTCTGTTTGAGCTCATCATCAGCCAGTCTCGGCAGATGCTCCTCATACACAAGCCTGTCATCAAGCCTTTATTGCGCCTTTTGATGGATGTTCGGGACTCTCCAGGTTGGTGTTGTGCCCACCTTTCTTTGGTTAATGGTCTTAAGAAGTTGGAGATGCAGGCATGGTTTAAATCTACAGGGTGATCCAAAAAACCCCCACAACTTAAAAGAAAATTTCTCTCCCAAAATTTGTACTAGAATGATGTAATTTGGAACATATAATAATTCATTCAAAAGAAATTTGTTTGACTTAAAATTCACAAAGTAGAAACTTATTTTCGAAAATGGAAATGGCTTTTATAAAAACCACCTATACTGCAAAAATGCACCAATTTAAAAGATCTTAAGGAAAGCCATGAAATGATTGGCTTTCTTTTTCCTTTCCTTTTATTTTTAAAATCTACTCTTTCCATCCCTGTGAACGTTAGACAATATTTCTTTTCTCCTACAAAAAAAAGATTTTTTAAATTCTGGAATTCCGTGAACCAATGGCCAATATGTCTTCCTTTGGACTTGACACATTTTCATGCGTCGTTCGTAATGCTCAGTGGTGGCCAAACATGAAGATCCACTCAACCATGAGTACTCAAAGCCACACACACTGTACACTTTACAGTATGGAGCTGTTTCTGGAGACAATGGGGGGGGGGGGGGTGAGGTTGCCCAAATAGACATCATTTGTGGAGTTCATATAATCTGAAAGGTGAATATAGGCTTTTTCAAGGAGCCAAATGTCAAATAGGAAATGTTTACGCTTTTAAAGACGATTAAGGAATCATGAACACATTGCTATCCTCTGATAGCTTCGCGAACAGCAAAATGGTATGGTCGTAGATGAAGATCTGCCTTTAGAATGCAAACCATTGAGATGTAGGAAAGTCATTGCTGCTGACATCGTCTACGGACAGACATCTCATGGGGCTCATCTACTGAATTCAGCACCCCGGTGACATTTAAATGGGTGAGAATGGTGTGTGTTTGACCTGAAGTAGTCGTTTTGTCTGGGAATTTTAGTTCCGAATCTCTACAGGTCCTGACTGATGGACCATTTCCACCCTTGACTTCAAAAAAGGACTTAAGGGCACTTTAACATTATTTCCGTACCTTGTGTGCAACTTACAAAATGAGTTGGTGGTGAGGAAATTTTCAATACCAAAGGCTCTCTGCTCTTTACTAATCTTAACCATGATCTCAGCAGGCACAGGGAACTTGAGAAAAACTATCTGCAAACTTCTGTTGGCCTGTTAGACAATTGTAGTTTGCTATATGGCGCAATCGTTGGGATTTTTAGTGTTAGGCCTAATGTGAACTAGTGTGTCATGCTACAAAAATGGGGACATAACTGAAAATGTTTTTTTTTTATGTGCTTCGTAGAAAAAAATTCCTTTTGACTTTTAAATGTGCACAAGTTTGAAAAGCAAAACTTCAGTGTGGAGGAAAATATTAACAAAAGAAGTTGTACAGTTTTTTTTGGATCACCCTGTAATTATCAGCTTTTGAAACTTTCAAGTTTATATGATAATTTTCTACTTTTTAAAATCAACAGTACAGTTGTGAAGATGCCAGAAATATCCGACTATAAGGTGATGGGTAAACAGTGTTTGTCTAATTTAAATATTCTCTGGCACAATCAATGGAAAGACCCTCGGCACAATTTGGAGAGAGCAACGGAGCATCAGTAGACATGTCCGGAGTGCAGGGATGTTTCTTCCTGAAACAATGAACAATGAAGTATTGTATTGCATTTATTTCCAGACTCTATCATGATTCCGTTGGATTTCTGCTATTTTTAACTAGGGTTAATATCATTATACTGATAATGACTCGTTTATTCTTCAGAAATATCAAATGGAGAGCTGGAGTTCAAATTAGTGCTGGTTCTGCATCAGATTTGCATCTGCATTTCCCAACAAAGCCTTATATTAGAGAGCTTTTTCAGGTAAGGCAATGACTAAACTGATCTTCAACTTGTAGAAATATGTCTTTTAGAATAGGGATGGGCAGGTACCGGTACCCAGTACGGGAACTCCCGGTTCTACCGAAGGAGGTGTCAGTACTGACACCTGGCCTCCAGTACCGGCTCTAGGAAGGAGCCGACGCAACGGTTGTTTTTTTCTTACCGGGCAATGCGAAGTGTGCAGTGTATAGGCCTAGGCCTAGCAGCTGTGACATCAGATGCACACAACGCAGCGGGTGACCTTGATACAGGATTTCAGATTCAAAATTGACAATCAAAAACGAAGTTTGTTTAAATTTATAATATGGCTTCAAATCAGGTTCCACGGGAGCCACTTTGCTTTTTTTGATAAGCTGATTCCGAAAATGAAATCAATTTTTAGCGGCGATAACTATTTCTAAATTTCTGCCTGCAAAGTTTAATCCCACGCGGCGGCAAACTTCAAAGGTATTTTGCGCCACAGTTCGCCTCTCCAATTCTGACTGGTGTGTGGGGGGGAGGGGGTGTGTGTGGGCGGCGCTGATCGTGGCGTTAGATGCAAGACGCGAAGTCTGTGACGTCACCTACTGGTGTCATTCCCAGTACCGGTACCGAGAAAGTACCGAGACTGAATTTCGCCGGTACCGCCCACCACTAGTTTAGAAAGGTTTATTGAATGGCCTCTTTCTTGAGATAATTTGAGATGTAATGTTTTTAATGAAGTCCTGCACTTCTTGCAGTTCACACCTTTCTTTGCATCCTTTGTCTTACTGTCTTTTTGACAAAAATTTCGCTTAACCATTAAAAGTTGATATAAGAATTTTTAAATATTATTCTTTCAGCAGATTTGCTGTTTGTTTTACTTCTTTTTCAGATTTCTGTTTTTTTGTGCATTTTTCTTTTTTTCTTGTGTGTGTTTTGTGATCGTTACTGTATTGATGTGTTCATTTTTACTCAAATCAAGCTGTAAAACATACTGTTCTAACACTCTTTCAGCACGGACGCAGACCACGGTCCTGCCAGGTTCCTCATCTTCTCCCTCCTGATTCCTTACATCCACCGTGAGGGCCCAGTGGGGCAGAGAGCCAGGGACGCTCTGCTGCTCATCATGACGTTGTCAGCAAGGCATCCTCACATTGGCCAGTACATTGCCAACAACTCAGACTTCTGTCCTGTAAGTATAGTCAAACTAGCTCCAACGATCACCTTGCCACAATGGTCACCTCACCATAACGGTTACCTAAACTAATGGCCACTGTACCCTGACACCCCCTACGTTCTTCCCTTATTTTCTACCTGCCTTTAACAGTCCCTGTCCAACCCAGCCACGCTCTGCCTTCTTCACGATAAGTAGGCCTCAAAGCCCACCCAAAGCGGTCACTTGCAATGAAAGTTTTCTGTCAACCCATCCTCAGACTGAGTGTGTTACCTGTGTTCCTTCAACAATGCAAAGAGGCCCTAATGCTAATAATAATTTTGATGCAAGTGAAATGAAAAGATAAAATTGAAATTTTTTCAAGTCTAGTAAGTGACCATAACTCAGATCCTGTCCATAACGACCACCTGTATGTATACCAGTCACTTTTCTCTCTGATCTTGAGTGGCTGTTATGGTCAGGTCCGACTGCATATGGGCTGTGTCACCTGTCATAGTTTAGTTCTTGTCATAATCTGAGTCTAGAGCTCCACATAATGTGTACAGATGATTTATTCTCAAAGCAAAAAAAAAAATTAAATTTCCGCTGAAGCAGTTCTCAAGCTCTTCCAATAGATAAAGAAAAGTGGGTGATATCATTTTTGTTAATCGTCAACAAAATAATTTTTCCAGAGCTAGCCACTTTGTGATAGATAACCTTGAATCAAGATGTTTTTTTCTTTTAAGACTTTGGGCCTTGCATTTTCTACAACTACATTTATTCTATCCCTCTGTTGTTTTTGTCCTCCCATCTTGCTTTTCCCCAACACTAATTGACAGTTTTTATGTGGATGTGCTTCTCGTTACAGTCAAAGCTGTTCTGTTTATCGCAGGTTTTGGCAACTGGCCTAAGTGGCCTCTACTCCTCTCTGCCCCGCAAGATCACCCCTCCTTCTGATGACTGGTTTGCCATCACACGACAAGATTGTCTCCGCATCCCTGATTTGCAGATGTTCCTCAACTCCTTACAGTTTTCCAATGCTGTTGTACAGGTAAAATTTTACTTTAAAATTTTTTTAAAGTCTGCTTAAGGAGAACGGACCAAATATGTACATCTTTGTCATCTGAGCTGGTGATTTAGTTTTGTGAGATAAGGACACTTCTAGTTGTTTTTTGAAGCTTGTTTTCTGTTTTTTGTCACAAGTAAACGCAGGACAAGATTAGATTGACATGTGGTAGTTTCTAAGGCTATGTGAAAATTGTGGCCCACTTCTGGATGGCTGCAGATTGGGGAACATTGAAATTTACATTCATGATAAATGTGAGGCTTCGTGGTGAAATCGGGCTCTCGTCAAAATAATGACATCGAAAAAACCCGGCATTTTTCTGTCTTGTTTGGCAATTTTTATTGAATTTTCGTTTTTTGACTCAACACCTTAACTCTTTGACTACCAAGGCGTTTTCCGCGCTGTGACCAAGGCATTTCTTAGTCTTAGAATTTCAGAAGTACCCCTGTTCTTCTTTTGTGTCTGATGGGCATAATTCCATCTGGAAGTCAGACATATTATATACCAAAATGAAGGTAATTGAATGTAGAATATTTTTAATCAAATAAAAAAATTGAAAAAATTCATAAATCCAAACAAACATGGGAGGTAAGTGAACACAAGGTGGAAAAAAAATAAAAATAAACAAAATATGTCCAACTTACATTTCTCACAGTGTATAGCTGCTAAGTCCAATCACTTCATGACTTACTCATACTGAAGAATATCCAATTGTCTCTAACTGGGCCAAGTTTCATGCACAATGGTCAAGTATATACAAAGTTGTCGCACTTTTGGTGAAATCACTCACAATGAAAAAAAGAGAAAAAAACACTGCACACATGCCCCTCTTTCCGAATCTTCAATCTCATCGCTGTCGCTGCTGTCCGACTCAGGTCTAACTTCATCACCTCCTACATCACTATCGGAAAGTACTGACAGTTCCCCATCAAACTTTTTCAGGGCTTTTGAAGCAGAAAAACGTTGTGACGGGGAGGAACCTGATGGGTTATCAGCCATTTTTCCCTTGCTATGCGTGTAAACTAATTCGAGCAACATAGGGCGGGTCAAAAATACATGAAAAAATGCCAAAAAAACAGCAGAATAAAACACAAAAGGCGCTAAATTCCTTCACTGGTTGACTGATGTATGGTAAGCACAGCAGTTAAAAACATGAAACGGAAAGGTTGAGTCAAATTGTGGAAGGGAAAGGGAAAGAAAAGCGCGAGCCGATAATTCGGCTCTTAGCCACGAACTAGGAAGTTATGGTAGTCAAAGAGTTAAAGGTCCGTTTAACAACTATTTTCTGTGTGGATCTTACTGAAAAATGTTGATTTACGGCTCAAAAATGTAAATTTGCAGTTTCTAAGGACTCTGTAGCTTTCGTTCGAAGACACCAACTTATGGCAGCCATTTTTTTGCCAATTTTACCTCTGAAACCAGGTGACCCCCACCTCCTTCAATCACAAATATCTTGACTTCTATTTATGATAGATGAGTATTTTTTTCTCCCGGAAGCAAGACAAATGAACAAACTTTAAAATGATACCAATAACTCTAGACATGTCCAAAAACTGATATGAGCTTGATTCCACCGAGCCGTGACACAAATACTATTGAGAGAACATACACACGTTTGCTCTCCCTTTATAAGAGACTGGTCCAGATGTGATGGTTATATTTTAATCTTTTCGATACTTCACAAATGTGAAAAATTACAATTGTGCAATTTTGTGAGAAAACAGGTACTTCAATAGGGCATCGAAGATGTGAAGTAATTTTCATCATTTTCATCTAGTGTAGATGTTGTAAAGACATTGAACACTGCTCTTGTGAGGAATAACATCTGAAAAACATCACTTTCTGTCTCTGTTCTATGATTATGTGTTTCCACCAGTCTTTGTGGGTGGTTGGCGGGTGCTCTGGTGCGGTTTGCTTCTTCTTTCCTTCAAACGTCTTTATCTTTATCTCTTTATCACCTTTATCTCTTCTCCTTCTTTTTTGTGTTTGTTACTCTCTTGTAACACCTCTAATCTTCGGCACTTATATGACCTTATTGTGTTGCAAGTGCCGTAAAACTCTTACTAAAAAAAAGTCTTCTTTAGCATTTATGTCTTGGTTTTTCGTCTTAGGTTGCGCATCCACGAGTCAGGGATCAGCTCATCGAATTTATCTACTCAGGGTTCCTGGTACCTGTGTTAGCCCCAGCTTTGCATCAGGTAGGACTTCTAAAAGCTGTGTGTGTTGTCAGAGCCTATTACTCCCATGTTTTTTTCTTGTTTATCTTTTTCATCTTCATTTTTTCCAAACACATACATGCTCTAGTGTGTTCTATTTCAGTACTATCATTTGTGGTGGAGGTTTGCTTTTTATAAAAGATCTGTTCATAAATAAGTCACATTCTCAGATGGAGTGTTTTTTGCATTTTTGGTCAATTTGATTCGAAGTTAGAAGAACTGGTTCCTAGAATTGAGATAGTATTTACAGACCTGTCATTCATCCCGATTTAGTCAGGATATCCCAATTTTTTTCCCCCCAAATCTCAAGTATCCAGATTTTCTCGATTTCGATCATGTGTTTCTCGATTTCGATCATGTGGTTCCCGATTTTTTTTTCCAGTCTGCTGTTGCACCGGATTTTTCTAAAATCTTACTCTGCCTTACTTTCTATTGCAGGAAGCTCCTGTTGAACTTTTTGTCAGTAGGAACTCTGAGCATTATTTTCCGAAATATTGATGCAGGATTCAGTAGTTGACTCGCCCCCAAGTTGTGTTTGATCTTTGCCCGCACTCAGAATTCTCCGATGATAGCCTGATAACTATTACAATTGTGACATATAGATTAAATATTCCATAATATTTGTAGTTCTGCTATTACTTTCAAAATAAGCCTCGTTCAAGGTCTAGTAATCGTGCATTCACATCGAACACTCCGATGAGCTACAGTCGTTTTAACCCTTACGCAGCTATATATGTGCTGACAAATATTCTACACTTGACCGTTGTCGTTGCCTTGGTCTGAACGCATATGAGGAATAAGAGATTTGTTGGTACGTTTGGTCGGTCAGCCGTTGTCGTTAGCTAGAACGACTGTTGCTCGTCTGAGTGTTTGGGAGCCCATTGGGGGATCGGGTCGGTTTGCTAGCCAGATTGAGGGCGCAAAGCGGCTATCGTGGAACAAGTCAATCACACCCGACTCGACGCCTCAAAAACAAACGCATTTGCTTTCAGGCGACGAGTCAGGCGATTGACCCGACCCAGCCCCCAATGGGTACCTACTACGCTGAGCCCCTTAGTAAAACTGTGTTCACATCACGTGACATGACTTCGGCGCTGGAGTTCTGCATGTGTGGGGGACCATCCGTTGACAGGGTCAACTTAAGGTCATGCACACTGGTTGAAGTGTCTTTCGGGACTGATTGCGGTTTTTTTTTTGGGGGGGGGAGGTTAGACACTTGGACTAGGAGTGCTTTAGTGCTTGATGAGATGCTTCAGGGTTTAAAAAAAATAGTGACAAAACACACAAAGGGCATATATTTATGGACTACCCTGAAAAATTTGCTAGTCAGTCTGGCAGTCACCTTGGTGATTTGCTGTTGATCAAGATTTTTTTCACTAAATCCCCTTGAGATCCTGATTTTGAGATTTCATAGAGTGACAGGTTTGTATTTACCTGTAGATTTAATCGTTTGGCTGGAAGTAAGTATAGCCCAATCATTAAGAGCAAAAATTTGTAAATAAATTTGTACGATACTGGTACTTTACAGATTTCATTCATGGGTTCACTTTATTCTCATTTGCCGAAGTGTGTTCGCATTACCTACCTGAAGACTTTGTAGGGGGAAAAAAGCAGACGTCAAGAACTTCTGAGTGTTCATGATTAGATTGTGCAGCACACCCATTTTCTTCTCTTCACAAAATCTTAATCACTGCAAGTGTCTAATGACTCCTTATCAATTTTGTAATATTGTACATTATGTCTTACTGAAACTTATTGCTTCCTCTCTCTCTTTCTGCTGTTTAATTTTTTTAAAATATTGGACTGCAGGCTTTCAAATCAAAACTTTATTGCATTGCTAGTTTATAGCTTTGTCAAGAAAAAACAAAATGGCTGTAACTTGCTGCTACGGAAGTGGAAAACAGAATTAATTATTTTTAAAGCAGAAAGATCTCCTCTCTAATCTATCAAGTAGGAAAACAAATATTTTTTCTTTTGCTTTGTGAAGTGCGTGTTAGGAACCTCTATACATGACAAATAAAATGATTTGACTTTGGAGGTCTGGAATTCTGTGTTGAAACTTTTCGACACAGACAAGGTGTGGAACAGTCAACAAATCTTGAAGGGGATGAGATTAGATGTATGCCGGAGGGAACTGGTATCGATGCTGCTGTTGCTCATACTAAAAACGCTGTCATCATTATCACTACAATTATTATCAGACTGACCAACCGTGTCATTCCCCTCCAGGATATTACAGGCCTTCCGATTCCATTGCTTGACACAGATTTATTCAGGGTCAGTTGGTCACCTGCATGAAATGTCTGGCTTGCTTCATGCTTCTCTCATCTACTTATTTTTTATTCTATTTCTTTCGACCCTTTTGGTGATTTGAAGGTGTTTCTTCTGAGATTTTTTTTTTGTTGTTGTTGCTATTATTTAGAATTTTGTTTCCATCTTTGCCCCTTTTCTTGCCATGTGCTCGTGAATTGAGTTGTCTCCCTTTGATAATGTGTGTCTAATATGGTGACCAGTTTCTATTCTACATTGTTGTTGCATTTATATAATGTCTGTATTGTTTGACAGTAATGATAAGTCATGCAGCCCTTTGCTGTTGTGTGTGCAGTATGGTGATGGTGTTAACATATCTGTGACATCTGTTTAATTACAGAATTACTGACCTATTCAGCTAGAAGTTCTTTTGTAATTTTATTCAATTTAAACAGTAATTAACCTTATAATCATTTCAATGCTTGTACAATAGTTTTTCAAAAATGTACTTTTTAAAGAGGTACTTAGCAAATACTGAGACAGTGCAGCATTTAGCCGGGACTGATTTTATTGTGAACTTGAATTTCTTATTTGTCAATGGTACTTGAATGCCGTCCATAACTTCATCTATAATTTCTGAAATAGCCTTCGAACCGTTTTAGTTACCAAATTTTGCTTTACAATATCTGACTGAAAATTACTCAAGACTCCTTATCTACTCTGCTCTTTCTACAATTTGTTTTAAAAGTGGTCAGATTTCATTAAAGTATTTTAAGGTCTTTCACTTTTTTCCCTTGCTCGTTATAAATGTCCACCATAGCTTTGTGCAAGCCCGGCTAGACTCTCTTATTTCACAATCTTTTTACAATCTTTTTTTTTTTGGTGTGTGTCAGGGCATGTACTTTTGTGTTTCGTGACAGGCTCATCAATGACAAGGTTTGCCTTTTTCATGCAGAAGTTACTTATCTCTCCGAGCCTAGGTCTGTCACTGATCTATGGTACCAGTTATTTTGTTTTAGAATCATGTGGCGTCAAATAGCCTTAATGGCTTTCACTTTTAGTTATGTATCCTGTCCTTCATGGCAAACCCATATTACTGATAGGAGTTTGGACATGTAATTAAATATGTTCTTGTTTTTGAATGGTAAATGTATTATAGAAGAATCCATTATGTTAAGCAGGAGTTGTTTGTTCCTTGAGTTTTCTTTAGAGTTTGTGTTACTTTCTTCAGTTTCTAAGAAAAAATATTTTCCAGCTTTATAGAGGTGCTTTATGTTAATGAGGCTTTTCCATTAGATGAGTGTATTTCTTTCTTGCTTTCCTAAAATCAGACTGGTTTTGAAAAAAATCTGCACCTTAGCTTGTACTGATTCTTACAATGCACTCTTCAGCTTATGACATGACGTATGTTAATGTAGATTAAATGTTTCGCGACTTTTTTTTTTTTTTTTTTTTTTGTAGTTCCTGATGTGTCCCTAAAATTTCGTAGGCTTTGTGCTGGTTAAAGATATTTCATGGTAGACATTAAATTTGCTTTGAGTGTGCTAGTGGTTGGAGGCCACCACTGGTAGGTCGTAGTTCTTTACTTTTCCTCTTTTCTTTCTATCAGTCTGTCTGTCTGTCTTGCTTTTTCTCAGTGCTAAATGACTATAAGTTTGACAGTTTGCTTCTCTTTGCTGAAAAGACTCAGTTAGAGCTTAAAGTGTGTGCAAGTAAAGGTAGATTTCTTTTTAACTGTAACTTTGTTTTTTAGCATCCATTCTATGGGCATTTGTCTGAGGGGAGTTTTAACAAGTTCAAGGATACGTCATATAAGGAAAATCGTTTTCATGCCTAAATCCGGCGCCATTAACATGTCAAAGATGCTCTGGTGTCATGACTCCAAATGTTGAAGATAGACTAAGCTAAGCCTATGTCTCTTAATTGAAAGTGCTTTAATTCTGTCTGCATCTGTTATCAAAACTTTACTTCCTTCTTTAGACTGTGTATAATGTTGAGATTTAAATAGCATCATGAAAGTATGCATTGTTTTGTTAAAAACATTTTTTTTAAAGTTTCTTTTATATACTTATTTTCATGGTAATCTGGTTCAGTGATTTTGGAATGTCTTGAAATTGAAGAGATTGGGTCATCCTGCCAAATTTTATTTTGAGACGATGTTCTATTGGGCATGTTTGTTGTTAGTGACAGTGTATAGAAGTGTGGTGATTTGCATGGTTCAAAGACTGGATAATTTTGTGAATCTTTTAATTCTGTTTCTAACACTTTGTCAGTGTGGTGACAAATACTTGTTTTCCCCTCAGACACTGGGTTTGTTCAAAATAAAAAAAAGTTTAAAATTAGATTCTGTTTTCTGATTAAATTTTTCTATGAATTTTTATGTTCCTCAAATCCCTGAGAGGTTAGATCCTTCCTCTGTGATATCTGGTGCTTATGAGTGGATTGGTATATGGAGGGTTTTTTTACACATCAGTGGTGTTTTTTTTCTTTTTCTTTTCTCAAACTAACTTGGATTGAAAGTTTTATTTCCTTGGTTTTATGAGTTGTATGAGATGGTTTCTCTTCTTTTTTCTGGCGTTTTGTTTTTAGACATGTATTTAAGAAAAATCTCTTCCTTATATAGTAATGTTGGGTTCATGTATTGATTTCCCAGTGATTTTCTTGATTTGTTTTCATTTTGACACTTTTGATCGGGTATATGATTGTGGTTTAAAAAATTTTTTTTATGTTGGTCGGAATGGCACTATTCAGTGTTTCTGTTACCGTTTCCTTTCTTGTTTCCTGCTTCAATCTATTTATTGCCTTTGGGTGGATAAAGTAAGTGGATGGATGTATCAACAACTTTTTGCTGTTTGGTAATCTTTCTTCTTAAATGTAAGCCAAGGCATTTCAGTGAGCTTGTTGCAGTTACTTGAGGCACTGTTATGTCTTTAAAGAGACATGGACAGGTTTTCAAATGGTTTATGGTAGAAACTGAGAACTGGCGTCTGTTGTGCAGCTGCTATATGCTTCACTGTTGCATGCAGAAGACCGGAATTCAATTCCTGTATGGGGAACATTTTATAGGGTATCTCAGTCTTTCTCCTGGGGCTATTGTGATGATGGAGGTTTAAAAACAGCCACATAAAAAAAAAAAAAAGAAACTGAGCTGCAGACATATGATGTTTGGAGTCATTTTATACATCTGTTTTCTTGTAAGGTTCTTTGTGTGTCCACCATGTTACCTTATTAGGGGCATTATATTTCACCCTGTGTTGGCTTTTGTGATCTTGATATTTACATGTAATTAACATTATTGTTACATTTGCTGAATAGATATTTTACTTTTATTTGAAAACCCTGCTGTTTCTGAAGTGTTAAAATCCTTACAGTGAACCGTCCAGTTTTCCTTTTAGCTTTCTTTTTATTTTATAGAAGTTTTCCAGTTGTTTTTATTTTCAGTTTCAAGGTGGATTCTTTGAGCCCTTATGTCACCCTTCAATTTCATACAATTAAAATGAAAAGCTTTCTGCATTCTATTACAGCGTCACCTGTGAATGCCTCTGTTGCTGTTACTTTTGCCTTCTGTGATTAGCTCTGGCTTTTGATGATGGTTTTTGTGTTTAGTTTACTTCAGAAAAGTATCAGATACAGCATTTTGAGTTGCATCCATATAATACTTTCTCTGCCAAAACAAATGTGTGGGTTTTAAAAAATTGTAATCACTGTACTCATCCCCATTCCCAACCTTAACCTTCCTTCTTTTAATACAAGAAAGGAGTCCAAAGAGAAAAACAATGACATCTATCAATAGACTTCAGCCTAAGTTACAAATAACGCCAACACATTAAAAAAAACTGTTTTGTGTGTAAAGGAAACATTAAGTCACTCTATTTCTCCCTATTATAAAATAGCTTTTATTCTTCTTGTAAATAATTGTTGTCACTTTAAAAAAAGGGAGAAGTCCACTGGAAATGTGAAAAATGTAAAAAATAAAATAAAATAAAATAAATGTATAAAGGAGCTCTCACTTTGTAATGGGTTTAATCCTTTAAACACTGACTCGGAGTGTGTTAAAGTGAACAGTAAACAAGAAGTTTGATTTGATAGTATTAAAAAAGAATAAGTATACGAGGGTTATTTTTCTCCCAGCCTTCAAGTGAAAATGTACTAATTATGAATGAATATCTTATGCTTTTATAAAGTGAGGTTCACCAGTCGCTTTTCTCTATTCTCTTTCAACAGATCTCACGGGAGGAAGTGA
Source organism: Aplysia californica (assembly GCF_000002075.1). Taxonomy (NCBI): domain Eukaryota; kingdom Metazoa; phylum Mollusca; class Gastropoda; order Aplysiida; family Aplysiidae; genus Aplysia; species Aplysia californica. The sequence continues at coordinate 298,329 of NW_004797890.1, read as the reverse complement.
TGACGGCCACAGCATACCTGGAGCTGTTTATCAGACATGTGACCGACCCGAACCTGTTGAAAGCCGTCCTGAAGTTTGTCCTCACGGAGCGCTACGATGATGTCCTCCTCCTGGATTCACTGCTTTCCAGGATCACTTCGAACACCTCGGTAGTAGTGATAACAATAGGAATGATTATAGTAACGATATTTTTAAAATTTACCTTTCTTGGCATCAAATGGCAGAGTAAAATACCAGACATGGAAGTTCTCAAAAGGGTGAGTTATCTGTATTCGAACAAATGCCTAAATGCCCCGGGGGAGTGAGGTGGTGAGAGAGACAGAGAGGGAGGAAAGGGGAGAGAGAAAGAGGGGTCTGGGCTTGGTCACATGTCATATTTTTTGTGCTTTTCATAGCTGTATTGCACTGGCAAGTAAAGCTCAGTGGCATAGAAAATATATATTGTTATCACATATTATTTTTCCAATTTTTCTCGACCCTTTGTTCAAGTAAATACAAACTTTGGGTTGAAGGGGGAAGGGAGGTTATTACTCCTTTATTTGTGTATGCTTTCTGATAAGCCGAGCATGTTTCTGAGTTTTCAAAGGTCTACTGGAGTAATAATAGTTGTAAAGTGCACATGGCCTGCTGTAGAGCATGACGCTATAAAAATGTGTTATTTTTATAATTATCGTATTGAAAAGTAATAGTGTCTTTATGCTGGTTTTTTTTTCTTTAAAGAACTATTTTTGTGGGTTTTTTTCAGTTATCTACAGTAACCCTTGCCCTGTTCCATACCCTGATTGACCTGAACTGTGAAGACGTCATGTTTCAACTTGTTTTCAGGTAGGTTGATCTCATTCGTACCGTCAGTTACAGAAACTAAACGCGTCACAGAATTTGCATTAAGTACTTTTGTTTTCAAATTACTGCATTTAATATGATTCTTAATATGTCTTTCAAATGTTCTGATTATTTAAAGTTGAAATAAATTAATTGATATTTAATTGCAGTGTTATCATTGTAACGAAGGAAGAGTCCAAATGTCATGGCAGTTACCGTGGAATAGCCCTCTTTTTTTTTTGTTCTTTCTTTACGTTATTTATTGGTCAGTGTCTTCATATCTGTAGACATACTTTTTTAACATCTGGATGAAAAGACTGATTTTCTTGAAAATGGAGTGGATGCTTTGATCCCATGACCGTTTAGTGCGCCTACATTGATGTGACCGCTGGTATGTAAGTAGAGGTAGTATAAAAATGGACCTTCCGTGCTATTTAAAGCATTAAACAGGAAGTTGAAGTACATCCTGCAGTTCCAAACTTCATGTGCTCAAAATGAGCAGGGTCTGCCTTTCAGCTGCAAGACCAATCAGCCGTGAATGGCTCTGTTTATGAGAAAACTGGCTGAAAAATCAACAACAAGCTTTCAAGCTTTTCATGACAGTCTATCTCAGAAATAACGAGCCATTGTATTATAAAGTATCAAATCAAAGGGAAACTTGGCCATCATTATCCGTTTGTTTTTCAAGCTAATCATCATCATGATCATTGCCTTTCTCACCGTGGACCAGTGTATAGGCCATGGACATACACTTTCCACCTTTCTCTATCCTGGGGGCTAGCCTTTTGGTGTTATTCCATGTCTTCCCTCTTTTTTGTACATCAATTTCTGTTATTCTTCTCAAGTTTCCATGCGGTCTTCTCCTTGATCTCTTAGTGTGTGGTTTCCAATCCAACACTTTCTTTGTTATGCAGCAGACTGACTTCCTGAGAGTATGTCCAATCCATCGCCACCGCCTTCTTCCTAGCTCATCTCTGACTGGGATCTGTCTTGTTTTCCTTAACACCTTCTCGTTGGTGACCCTGTCTGTCCATCTGATCCTCAGTAACTTTCTTAGACACTTGTTCAAGAAAACCTGGATCCTCTTTATGCTAGTCTGTGATGCGTTCCGTGTCTCACATCCATACAACTAGACTGACTTCACTTTTGAATTAAAAGTCCTCGACTTTGTTCGAAGTGAGATATCTCTGGTCTTCCGAATCCTATTCAAAGATATTTTCAAGCTAATCCTTCTTCATATTTCCTCAGATACTTAGTGCCTTGTACTCATGTGATGGTCAGCCAGAGGCGGTCGGTCAGAGACCTGGACCTCTACGGCAAGTCGGCTGAGAAGTTTCTCTCCCTGCGGCCTGTGTGCTGCCTCCCAGCCTCCAGCCAGGGCCAGAGCCCTGCCAACTCCGCCACCCCTGCACCCCTACCCCACATTGTAGGCATGAACACCTCGGCACAATCGCAAAGGTGAAGGCACGCTGTGTTTTCGTGTGTGTGGCACTCTGGGAGATTTTATGCAAGCCTGGTGCTGACCTAGTGAAAGTTTGTGTTGTGAGGACATTTGTCAGCAAGTTGTTCAAATGTTCTAAGTAAGCCCTGAATGCAAATTTGTGGAGAGAGGAAAAATGTGCTTCGTATTTTATAAAAATTATTCTTACGCATTGTATCTTTTCCATGATCATTTAAGTATTAAGTATTGGAATTTCGACCAAATATTTCACTCAAGTATATGCAACTGATACTACAGATTAATTCTTTATCTCCGCGGAGTCTTTTTTGGTTCTAAATCTAAAAATGACTAAAACGTCTCTAAGTTGGTCATTAAATCAAAACAAGTGAACTTATTTTGATAGTTTTTTATCTAATGAATGAAATCCCGATAAAAGAGACCTGTTTTCGGAGATAAAGAGTTAAGAAACTGCACTGCAGTAAAAAAAACTTTTCAAAAGTTTGGGTTTAGTACAAATCTGAACAACTGGCTGACGATTTGCATGTTGGGATATAGGTTTTTCAGCTGAGATGATGTTTCATACTGTAAAAACCAGAATATCTTTGAGTTAAACAAAGTCTACCACATCAGTCTTTTAATGTGGGAAGTTGGAGCATTAGTAATAGATGTAGTGCTACATTTTGCATTTTCACCTTTGAATATTAAAAGGATTTAATTTTGAAGGTATTTATATTTTTTATAATGCATTCTATTCTCATTTTAAAAGTTTCTATCCCCCATCCCCTCCATAGTGTTGATGTCAGCACATGTAGTCAATGAGATTCAGCAGGTTTGAAAAGTACTTAGTTTTCATAATAATAAGCTTTTCAAAACATTGTCCCTTATGAAGCTAATCAGCAAAATGAATGTTCTCTTTATAATTGTCAACTAGCCACTAACAGCTGAACTTATACTGGAGAGAATTTTTCTAAGGCCACAAAAATCTGGTAACACGCTTTTTTTGCTCACAACATTCATGTTCCCCTTCCTGGCATGCCAAGTTATTCCCCCTTCCCTGTAAAAAGAAAGTATAACAACACCCCCCCCCCCCCTTCCATTTTGGACTGTTTGATGTAGTGGGCGATATTTGGGTCACTCTTGGGAGTAGGAACAGAATACAGGGCTGTTTTCATAACTATGTGTGAAAAGGGTGGGGGAGGGATGGAGGTATTATGTTACCAGTACCCTCTTCCTTGTTTTTCCCTGAACATTATTGAAAAGGATGTTGCCAGTTGCCAATGTTGCATGCTGACCCAAGCACATTCCGCATGCATGTAGTCCCTGTGAAATGTTATCGTTTGAGCTGGGATCTCTGTCGGAGAAGGAAGGAGAGAGGAACATACTTCTACGTTTGTCTCTTATTAAGAAACATTTGCATGTCCGCATTTTTATAGAATCAGTAAAGGTTCTCATGACCCACTTATTGTATTTGATCTTTCATTTACAAAAAAAAAAAAAAAAAGATACCCCCAGTGGGTCGGGGGGATATAAATAGACCCACTGCTTCGTCTGCAGAAGGTGCAACTTCGAAGGGACAAATTGAAATGATTAGTATTTTCAATTGTAAGTTTGTAGGTCCTCGTATATGCATCATGACCCCACTCAAGTTTACTTTTTATCTTCCTGCTGTAATTTTTAAAAGTATAAATACTTTTAGAGATGTAAGATAGTCCTTCATTTAAATATTAAGTTGCAGGGAGTTTATTAAATAAGTATGTATATTTTTATGAAGTGCTGTATTTATAACTTTCAAGAGGAAGGAACTAATGTAAAAAAAAAATCAAACTTAACTAAGGCATAGTTAGTCACATAATGAGCTAATCCCTGGGAAGTTCTTGGTATTGATAGGAGTGTTTTATGAAATTTCTTGTCTTTCCTGGAGTATTTCCTGTCAGCCCGGTGCTCTTTGCTGGGGATCTCTTTTCTTTTTACTCATAGAAGTGGTGAGGCGCTCCGTTGGTTGACTTATGATCTTTTCTAAATCTCATATCAAATATAATTGGGTTTAAGTTCATTGAAACGAACAAAAAAGTATTTTGTTTCTGAATAGAAATAAGTTGTACTATATGTAAAATAAAGGACTGTCTTGAGTTGGGCCAATAAAAGAAAAGAAAAGTTGCAGTGCCATTTTTTGACAATTAACTTAAAGTGTTTTATCTTGTTGCTAAGTTTTATTGCTTTATTACAATTAAATCTTTTGTTGTACGATTGCAATCGTTTACTATACGTTCATTACGGAAGTGGAAACGTTTTCTTTCTTACCATTGTGCAGGCCTTCAGCATCAGGAGTCTCTGGCCCCACCCCACCGGGCAATGCTGGACCTGGGAAGACAGCTTCTGCAGACCAGGGTTCGGGGGATCAGCAGAAGGAGAGCTGCTACTTTGAATACCTGCACGACGCGAGGCATAGGCTCGACCAGTCGGCTCAGGCGTGCCAGCACTGGCTGTTCAAGTATGACGGGGAGAGTCCGCCACCTGATAGCATTAGCTCCTCAGAGAAAGCAGAGGAGGGTGCTGCGTCTACAAAGAAAGGAGACAATGGCTCAGCATTGAAGGAACCGGAAGATTCTGTTCCTAAGACGGGCTTCATAGAGGTTGGTTCTATATTGAAAAAGACTATGGGGGAAGGTGCAACGGCAGAGGATCCCACTCGTTCGAGTGAGAGCCGCGTGACCTTTGACCTGAAGTCGAACAATGTTAATGTTGATGATGATTCTGTGTTCTCTGATAGCGACGGGAAGTGCAATATAACAAATGGCCCAGAGGCCACTCAGTTTGGTGATCCCAAGCTCTACGCAAGTTTAGACAGCCTGGACTCTTTCATGGCTTACCTGTACGATCAAGAGCTCTCATCGGAGGAGGGCTCGGATGCCAGCGGCCATGATTTGGACAAGAGCTTGGCGTCCCTGGATGAGATACTGGATGCTGCTGCGCTGGGAAGCCACCAGAGATGCAGCAGTGCCAAGGAAGGTGGGGACGTGACGGCAGGCAGTCTGTCCAGCAGTGTTGACGTGTCCTCTATCAGCCCCATTCCCCCGGACAAATCACAATTCACTTTTGTGAGTCAGTCTGAGATTCCTGTGAATGACCTCCCAAAAGCAGAGGCGTCTCAGATGTCAAAAGGAGACAGGACGGCATTTGAGCAGATCAGCATGTCTGAAGTGCCCTCTGACGTGAAAGTCACTATGCAGAAGAAGCAGCCAAATCCAGAAGCGTCCAGTCTTGTGGATATTTCCATCGTGCCTGGTAATGACAGCGGTAGCGCTGCAACCTCTCCCCCACCCTTAGCCTCAGAGTCGAATGAGAAAAAATTTGCAACTTCCGCTGCTAATGATAGGGCTTCAGGGACTGTATCTGTGCCCGTCAGTACAACGAAGAGTGAACGAAATGTGCCTAAAGACTTCCCTAAGGGATTCGCGTCACACCCCAACCCACTGTATGCTATGTCGGCCTCGTCCATTCTGTCGCCGTTGAAGCAGGTCCTGTCACCAGGAGACATGTCATCCTCTTTCAAGTCTTTGCTGTTTCCCTCCGATGAGTTTCCGGCCACCACGCCATCAAGTCCTGGCTCGAAGAAACAACTCCGGTACCTCAACGATCCACCGAATATTGGTAAGTTTCTGGTTGGGTCAATTGCCCACTCCAACGTATCAGTGAGTTCTTGTATTTCAAAACATACCTGCATTTCATCCCACTAAACTCTATGGGGGCCTGGAGGACCTGCAGCAAACAGCAGCCTTTGCCCTAGAAATTGGGATGTCCATTTGGAGATAAATGAGAATAAGAAGAAGATCCCTCTTCTCTTTGGGGCTCGGTAGCTCAACACGTATGGTGCTCACCTGTCAGCCCAGAGTTTCAGGGTTCAATCCCTGTCAGCTTCGTTTTTTTCCCCCCATGTTTTCAAAACCTCAGAGTCTAAGGTAGGTAGAATCAAGCGCCTGATGCTCTCGGATAAGGATGAGAATTGTTTTAGGTCGTGTGTGGAAGTTCTACACTTTTAGGATTTCTTAGTGGTTCTAAAATGAAAAAGGGTAGGCTCTTTGGGTGCTCATTGGGCAAAATTTAACCATAAGTCCGACGTAAAATTAATTTCCGTCTTGTCTCTCTTGCTCGGGTAGTTGATGGGCTCACTGAGTGTGTCAACTTTTCAGCATTACTATTTAAACTATTTTCCCAATGTTCTCCTAAAGACAGGTAACTGTCATAGTGTTGCGGACTCACTTTAATCAGCTCTGTTAACCATGAATATTAAGAGTACCTTCGAAAATGGCCCTTGGCTGCCTTCCAGGCAAGGGATGATTCTGTCAAGTAAGTAAAAATCAGCTGCAGTGTGAAATGAAGACATTAACTTGCATTTGTCCCCCATTCTCTAGCAGGGGAACGGCGGAAAAAAGAAGAATACTGTTTGTGGGGTGGGGGGTTTTTTTGGGTTTGTTTTGTGCAAGCGACTTTTATTTGAAGCACTTGCAGGCTCGAATGATGTAAAAAAAAATACCAATAGGTTCAATTAAAGATGGCAATTGATATGTGAAAGTTGATCTGAAAAAAGTTTACACAAGATATATAGCTCAGAGAATGCATAGTGCTCCAATCTTGAACAATGATGGAGTCATGCTCACTGCTCTCAACTTCATTAGTTGTCACTCACTTTTTATTCTCCTTCTGATTTTCTTGTGTTGCTTCTTTTACGGAGGGCTCCTTCTTTGAGACTTTTTAAAAGCTGTGTCCCGAATATTGTCCTCCCTGTGGTCTGGCTTTTTGTGCATGTTCCTGTGTGCATCTGTGTGTGATGGCCATTGTGCAGATATAGTATATGTCTAGTTATAGTGATAAAAGGATGGGCGGGTGATTGGAGGGCATCTCTGGTAGGTCCTACTTCTTTCCTCGTTCTCAGTTTGTCTGTCTGCCTTTCTGTCTGTCTTTCTGTCTGTCTGTTTGTCTTGCTTTTTCCTTGCACTAAATGAATCTCATTGTGTTGATGTACTTCTGTTTACTGAAACAGTATGGATTTGAGCAAAAATATTTTTTGAAGAAAACCCAAAGAGTGCTGTGCTAATGATGCAAAAGAAGCAGTTTTATGGCTTTTTTTTTATACTGTCAGAATAGGGAGAATATGTTTCTCAGTTTAGTGGTCTGTTGCTTTCTGTTTGCTCTTTGTTGCTGTAGTCCTGTTGGTGGCTGGCTGGTGCTCTGGTGTGGTTTGCTTCTTCATTCTGTTCTGACAGGTCTTGTATGTTACACTCAAATAACAACTCTATGCTTCGGCACTTGTATGATCTAGTTGTGTTGTAAGTGCCATTTTAAAAAAAATCTATCCTGCTTTTTGCCAGCACTAAAGAGCAGTTACTGTTTAGATGTGCTTGTCTTTGGATACTCAGGAACAAAAAAAAACCCTTTAATTTTTTTTGGTTATGGATTTTAGAAGGGGCCAGGGAAGCAAATACTGAATATTCAGCTGCAACACTTTTGCCCCCTCAGGCCCTTTCTTGTCAGCGTTGCTACTGAGGCTGGATGGCATGTTGGGGAACTCGTTGTACTTCAACCTGCTGTTGACAGACGTGCTGTCTCGCCTTGCCGCATACCCACAGCCCTTGCTGCGCTCCTTCCTGCTGACTCATAACCTGGTGTTCCAGCCCTCTGTCAAGTCACTGGTACAGGTGAGTGAGAAAGGCCAAGTGCCTCTTAAAAAATTTTTAACTTTTAATTTTTTCCTTTCTTCATATATATATAGATATAGAAATTCATTTGTACCAACTGCAGCGAAGTTACTGAACACACAGTGCTACAAATGAAACAGAGAGAGAGAGAGAGTGTTTTACGGAGCGAGTTGTCCCAGCACATGAGACATTTTTTCTAATGTCCTGTCTTGTTGTGCGCATGCATGAGTGCACCTTACTTTGTAACATCTACTAGCATTGTTAACGGCCAAAACAAATTTCTCCCTGCGAGATGAATGAAGATTGTCATTGTCATGAATCATTAGGGGCATTTTAGTTTGGGCAAGGGCTAGGTGGGTAGCTTCTGTTGTAGATATCTTATTCTGTTGGAGAACCTCTTTGACACCACCCTACCAAGTTTTTTTGTGGCCCACCCCTGCCATTGTAGCCTTGTTAAAAATTTTTTAACTATGAATTTATTGAATTTTGCACATGAGTCTGTGGTACAAGTGAGACTTGGCTTTTTAAAAGGTTTTATGTAATTAGGTGTGCTGAATTTTGGACTTGAGTCTGTGGTTAGGCTTTTTGCCCAGCTCCCAGAATAGGTGAAGTCAGTTCGAATTAAAGGAAGGTTATCAGCTGCTTGCTTTGTTTTCTTCCCAGGTAGTTGAGGGGGGTTGAGTTTTCCAGGATTTACTGGGGTACTAATATAGATTGCAAAACACCTAGGTCATGTTGTTCAGTGGGGTTATAGGCAATGCAAATGCTATTTATTATTTTATTTTTCTTGTGTCTGCGTATTTTAAAAAAAATATTTGCTTACATGCATCCTAAAACAAGCAACCTCTGTTCCTCCCAGGTGCTGTCCTCCCTGCGGCAGAAGCTGGACAGCTACTCTGTGACGGTCAAGCAGTTTGACAGCCTGGTGAGCCGTGCCCGCCACAACCTGGAGCAGAGGGAAGAGCAGTTGTACCAAGCTCTGGAGCAAGGGCCCATGGGAGGCTACGGCAGTCTGCCCAGCAGTCTCATGCCCCAGAACATTCAACAGCAGCAACAGCAACAGCAGATGCAGCAGAAGCAGCCACAGCGGCTGAGAGCTGACACTCTAGGAGGGGCTATCCCAAGAGGTGTGCTTACTGCGACTAATTATATTCGTTCTTTTAAATAATTTTTTTTTTTCAATCTGCAGGCAACAATTTTTAGACATATTTCATGGAAATCCATGCAGTCACCTATTCCATTTCACTCGACGTGAGAATTATATACTAAAGACTCTAGTGTGGTGTATTTGACTCCCAACTATTACTTATAATTCTTTACCCTCAATTTGGATTTTTTTTTCTGTGTGTGTGTGGTGGGAGGGGGGGGGGTGGAAGTGGGAGACAAATACTACGAAAGAAGCTCTCTAGAGGTCAAATGCTCATTTTATATCAGTTAACAAGATTACTCAAGGCTGACCTGTTAATCGCATCAACAGATTGTTCTGATCAAGTGATGTGTCTTGGTGATGATAATCTGAAGCCATTTTAGGGGTAATTGAGAAAGTGCATATACAATGTGATCTTACCAAAAGTGTCCACCATTTTGACAGTGTGCTGTTGACATCACTGGATGCAAATGCACACCGAAGCACCTACATTGCACTCACTTCATTATGTGAGAAAGGATGATGATACAGAATGCGTGCTGCTGTTCCAGTTGTTTTACTGAAGGTTTATCCTGCCCCAATTCTATGGCCAGATTTATAGCAGTTTGATCCTCTCTTGGTCTGAATGTTTTGCCAGTGCAAAGTTTTAAAAGAAACTGAGCTTAAGCCAACAGCCTTGAAATTTTTAGGTGCCTATTTTTGGGGGGTATTCTCAGTGTGTTGTTTATGTGTCTTCTTGCATGAAAAAAACAACAAAAAACAAACAATTTTGCCGACCTTTTAACTTTTAAATTTCATTTTGTTTAGATAAGAAATTATGTGCCCCAAAAATGAGTGAGGAAACAAAGTGTGCGTGTGATTTTGTAAAAAATTGCTTAAAATTTTTTAACTGTTTTTCTGTTTCTAGTTCTTTTCTGTATCTATTTTGGTATGCTTTCTTTCTTTTCATGTTGATCAATCGACAGCAGAGAAAAAGAAAGTGTCCCTCAGTGACCTGATCTTCCGTCGCTCTCCGGGAAAAGACAAGCTTTTAATGGGCAAGAACAGCAAGCACCCACAGCTGCAGAGGCTTCAGGTATTGTTTATTGTGTAGCTTTGAATGGGATACTGATACTATAACGTGGCTTAATCATTATGAACCCAAAATACAGATATTTTGGTCTGGGCTATAGGTCTGTGTGCCTCAAATGCCTGATACATCTGTGTTCCACTACTACCTGACTGTCTGGTCCATGAACGAAACCCATGAGTGAAACTAATCAGTAACCCAGGGGAACTGGTACAACACCAAAATACTGATATTTCGGTTAGGGCCATAGGTCTCTGTGCCCCGAAAACCCACTACTGCCTCGAACCTGACCATCGGTGCAATCCCATGAATCAGGAACCCAGGAGAACTAGTGTAATCTTGGTGGGAACCTTGGTGTTCTTAGGGACAAAGGTCAAATACCTTATTTTATTTTTAGATTGGTCAAAATGGAAAATGATTAGCCTTTGCCAGAGACTTTGCCGTGAATAATGTTCATTAGTTTTCAACTGTTGTCTTGATGTTTTACAGTGGAGTCCACTTATAACGAGTCCTGAAACAACTGTTATAAAGACTCTATTCTAAAACCCCGTTTTTTCTCCTTTATCTTTGTAAATAAAATACTGCTATTGCGCCATCAGACCGTCACGCAAGTCGGTTTTAACGGAATATTGCTGCTGCTGTGCACAGCGCACAGACCAATTACATATTATAAAAACCTTGCCAGTTGAGAAAGTTGTTGATGATCCAGCGAAATTAAGAATAGGAGAGCCCACGCGAACCAACAATGAAGGCCGGAGCGAATGAGTGGGGAGTGAGTGGCATGCGCAGACAAGCAGAACGCATCGTGTGATAGGCCAGCTCAGTCTAGATTATCTAAGCATACCGTGCCTCTCACTTCTCTGGTGCGGGATGGAGAGGTCACAATGCTGTGATAGATGGAGTGAATGTGTGACGTGTGCAAGCAGACGCAACGCACCACAGGGTGTGGTGGGGTGGGGGACAACACAGCGGGCGAGTTAGCCTAGAGCCAGACCCCCTTTTTTCTGATCGCCAACGCCGAGCTGTCAACATTGCTAGTGCTAGAGAAAGAAACCTAATTCGATTTTTGATCAAGTAAGACCTAGAGATCATGTTGAACAAATCATCATCAGGGGAAATACAAAAAGGAATAAACAGAGCGCCAAACTCATAGATTAGGCCTACTTTAATACCATTTCCCTTGAATTTATTATTGGATCCATTGTAACGAGAATCCTGCTATAACGGACATTTCGCACTGGTCCCATCCCTTTCGTTATAACAGAATTCCACTGTACTTCCTGTATCACTTTAAATTTAACATATGGACATGTGTGATTGACAGGTGCTCTGGTGTGGCTTGTCCCTTCCTTTCCTATCAAACATCTATAATTTCTATCTCTCCTTATTTTCTTTGTATGTTACTCTCTGGAAGTAACACCTCTAATTTTTGGCACTTATGTGACCTTTTTGTATTTAAAACACTCTGCATCCGTGTCTCCCCTTTGTTTTCCTGCAGGTTGGTGGTAGCGCATCCTATCGCTTCCTCAACAGCTCTCAGGGCCACGGAGATGGCAGTGAGCTGGGCGGTGATGCGGACGGTTCGGGTTCAACCCCGGGTCTGTCCACGTGGAATGCTGTGTACTGTGCTCTGGTGCTGGATGAATTCCTCAAGGAGCTGGCGGCATTGTCGCAAGAACATGCCTTGCTCAGTGTCGACGAAGGATATCTCAGCAGTTAACCCTCTCTGGCAGCATGCATGTTGGATAGATAAATCGGATGTAGACTATTCGTCATGACTGAGCAAAAGTCATAAATTATTTAAACGCTTTTGTTGACTTTTATTTATTATTACAGTAGAATCTGGTTGTTAGGAGATTGGTTGATCTAGATGTGAGGAAAATGTTACACATATTTAAAAAAAAAGAGATTTTGAGGCCAGTCAAAATCATTTGTGAAGGGTGCTGACAAAAAGAGTTACTTCTGTGATTCGAGACCTATGGAAATAGATACTTCAAGCTTATAGGTGAAGTTTTTACTATTTGTAATAAGTATGAAATAATAAAAGGCATGTTATTCTTTAAAAATGTGGCATCAATAGGAAATCTACAAATTTGAGCCTATTGTCGATTTTTGGCTAACTTTTCCATTTGTGCGTTGCGAAAAGTAACTCATTTTGTCAGCACGCTTCACATTTATTCAACCTTTTTCCTCCATTCCTAGAGAGATACAATGGAGAAATTCTATGTTTATGATGATGATAGTAGCAGTCAGTGTCCTACGATGACATATGCATTTTCTAAGCAAAATAGATTAAATGAAATGAGAGTTAAAATGATTTGTCACTTCTGCTGTGGCCACTGATACCAATTCTGGCAGACAAGAGGTGGCCACATTATGGCAATTGAAAACTTCATTTCTCCTCGTGGTTGTGCGCAGCTTGCGAGTGTCTCTCCCTTGGCTTCAGTATTTCTAATTTGTGAAGCCTCATAATACTTGCTGTCCGCAGTTACCATTGCTCTTCAAATGTTTGTGATAGGTGCCATTATTAAATGACAGATAAATCTGGACTGGTGCCCAGATTCTTCTGTAATACTATTTTTCTCCTTTTGCTTTTGCTTTAAAACTTTATATAATGAACTTTTTGACTGATCAAAAAGCATGGTTTGATTATAATAACGTAATTTATTATGTATTTTTTTAAAGCTTACTGTGAATTAGCTTGTCTGTTTTGTTTTTTGTCATTCATAGAGCAAGCTTTGAAGAAATGATGTCTTATTAAATGTTCAGGCAGTTTGTATTTACCTTCAGAAGCCATTGTGAATATTTGGATTATCGGAACTGATGGTTTTGTACTTGCAGTTAAATTTTTTAAAGACTTTCTCTTTTGCACTTCTTTCTAAAGAAGACATTTGTTGCAGTAATTCTATCTCATAAATTTTCTTTCTTGAATAGAAAATGAAAATGTAGTTTTTGTTCTTTTCCTAAAACAGTCATAGAGGATCTTTTTGTTATGCATGTGCTTTGTTTAGATCAGATGTATGGTAAAAATGACAGTCAAGACAAATCAAAGGATAATGATATTCTTTTGAATTTTGACTCAGAAAAGCTAGGTCAAATTTGCTACATAATGAACATTTTTCTGTTTATGAAGATGGATAAGGTTATTTATTATGATTGATTCAGTATAAAGTCTTACTGATATTTGGGGTTATAATTAATGTAAGGTGCCATGAAAAACAGAATTTCAGTAGCTTTCCTTCCGACTCAAATTTCTTAACATGACCTGAATGATATGCTTATCATATGTATCAGAACTGTGTCAAACCTTCAGACCTTGTATAAAGATATGACTAATCTCTTTTCCCGGTTCACCCAACCTATAACTAGAAGGAAAAAGGATAATCTTTCCTTTCCTTTGAATGATAGAAGTGAAATTGACACAATATCCCTGTGGGCCTTTTGCTTATTGATCTCAAGTTTTGCATGTTTTATCACTATTATTATACTGATTTTTAGGCTCCGATTTCTATGCTCTTGGTGAGATTGCATGTTTTATTCACACCTTCTTTTGTTACAGAATGTTGAAAACCTGCATACGAAGGAGGAAAAGAAATGTAATCTTTTTCTTTAAGAATACTTCAACTTGTGATGTGTACAGTCGTGTCTGATAGGTTTTTCCCCTTGAGTGTTTACAGAACGTCATATAAAACAAATTTATCTTTTTTGTTTCAGCAAGTAAATGTGTTCAGTTACTTAACTCTTAGGGCCAGGGAGTAGTGACCTCTCTAGTCTAGCCTACTCATTGTACTGTTGCTCCTGCTGGTTTCGCTTATAATAATTTAATATTTTAATGCAATCGGTCCCTTTGCTTCTTTTTCTTTTCTTTCTTCTTTTTTTTAAAAATGTAAATTTTTGTGCCCATAATGGGACATATTTTTGTTTGTTGATCCAACTATGCAGTCATGGGTGTTTCATTCACAAGTTTTCAAGGCACTGCAGCTAGTGCAGTTTCTTCTTCTGACTGTTGGCTCTTGGTGCATCGCATTTGCTGGTCCACACTGCAGTGAGATGCGGTTTCATCCTGCAAGCCACCATATCAGTTGTTGCCCATGCTACTTAAATTGGCTGGCCTGCACATTATTGTTGCTGTGTTGACATTTTCTACTGCCAGTTTGAATTGGATGTGTACCTTTATACTTTCTTCATCATGTCAGTCCATTTTTGGTTGGTTCATTGCTTCAAGTTGTGTTCAAATTTGGTCAGTTTTTGGGGCTGTGTCAAAAGTATAGTGAAGAAGCTTTACTGATTGAGTGATATGGTCTGTCCACTTCTGTCCTTTGCAGTTAAATGAATCTTTTTTTTTTTCCCTCTTACAGTCATGTATAAATAGTGGACTTTATAGATTGCGTGAAATTAAAATGTTGTCTCTGGGTGTCCTGTAGAGAAAATTAAAAATTTGAAGACTTTTTTGTTGTTGTTTTTTTTCTTTCATTTTTCATTCTATGAATATCCTAATTTAACTCCTTTTAGCTATGCCATAACAATGCTGTTGTATATGAATTTTACTGTATTCTTTCACATTGTTTTATGTATGAAGTACACAGAAAGAGAACTTAAAATGAGGGGTCATGTTATGTAATTTGATGTACCAAGCTGTCATACGTAAATGGTGTCGTCTGTTTGCTCTCTTATTTGTTTTCTTGATTAGAGAATTGTCAATTGGGGCATAAAAATCACTCACATTTAAATTTTGAATATTTATCAGAGGTAAAGATTTTACAGATAAATCCGGAAACCCCGGTCTTACGAAATTGTCTGGTTGGCTGACTAGTGCATGTCATGTTGCACTTTGAATAAAAATAGTCTTGGTACAGGGTGTATTAGAAAAAAGGGTGGGTAAATTTTAAGTACTCGGAAGTTTTTATAATGTTTTTAAAAAATTAGTCAGGTGGCACCTCTGTCTTGGTCCGTCTTTTGTAAGCGCATTTACTCCCTCCACACATGCAAGTTATAACGTAATGTTTTTCTTCTTTAGCTTTTTATTTCTGATTTCATAGCATGCATGACAATTTTTCCATTTCATTTATTTTTAGGCACATTTCAAGTACAGGGTTTATAAAAGGTCAACAAGTTTGTACTACCCTATTTTCACACCTTAAAGAAGTGCATTATTGCTAGAACAGCGATATCAAAGATAGACTGATTGTTACCTGTACACATCCAAAGGTAAAGATACAAAGGATGCTGGTTGTTTAGTGAGAGTTAGATCTGTTATATACTGGAATAAAAGAAGCAATGACTGCCTTTCATGGATGGTTCTAGAAAACATGCGTTAAAATGGAAATGGTACTGGTCTAATAGCACACCCATATTTTGTATACGTTTGGTTCAGTTTTACTTATTCACTTTCTGGCCTGTTAACTTTCCTGATTTTAAGGCTGTCATAATTTAGTCTTGTGTCAAGAGATAAAACCCCTCTCTATCTCTCTATCTGTATCCCTCAACTCTCTATCATATATCTACTTTTCGAAAAGATGGGGCTGAAAGACTCGGGAGACAAATGTACATTAATTGCAGACAGGATGTTACCAGGTTCCAGTGCATCTGTGATTTAAGTTGTGGAATGTTTTAAGACTTGTTTCTAGAAACAAGTTTGCTATTTTGCTTGACTCATCAGATTATCATTTACTTATTTTTATTGAACTTTTTCCTTCCTTGCATGTCTCTGCAAAAGTTTTTTAATGCTGGAGGTTTATTTCTTTGCTTGCTGGTCCTCTCATGCAAATTGTTGTAATGCTATGTGCTCACTCCCATTATTTACAAGTGACAAATTTGAAGTGTGAGTTGTTTTGTCTGTGTTTATTCCCACACCAGTGTCAATTCAAGGCTGTGCAGTTTTTCCTTTGGTTGTTGACCAAACTCTTTCAGCTTTTGTATAGTTTGCTGCTTTCTGATTTACTGTAGATTCTTATGCCAAGAAATTATATTCAGTGCAATTTCTAAAATCTTCATTATTTGTTTGTCTTTGAAATGCTTATTAATTATGTTTTTGTCTGACTGCAAGCAAATCTTAGAATGACACTCTTTTCTGTTCTCATAAGAATATATGCAGTATAAGAATGCTATTTAAGCATATCTGAACACATGTATATCGATGGAATAGAGCTGAAAGGAATATGTAAGGTGTGTGATATATAATTGCATGCATATAACAGAGCCATCTGGATACCCTTTGCAGTTTGTCTTCAGAATGGCTATGTCTGCAATGTGAATATAGTGATGTTCTTGTAGACTCTGTATGTTTGGTATAGTGATCGTTGAATAACGTGAAGAATATGTCTTGGGGACAGCTGTGGCCTTACCAGCCTTGATGGACCTGTAAATTTATGATGTTGTTATTAATGTGTTTGATTGGAATGTGTTGCAAGCTTCTTCTGTATTTGTTCAAATTTCGTAAGCAACTTTTTAAGAGCTTTATTACTGTTAGAGAGTGACTCCTGAGCACCACTCTATAACACTGTCTTGCTTTGCTTCACCCTTTGCCTTCTATTTAGTGTCAGTTACAAGCAGTCTAGATTTTTTTAAAATACTCTTTACGAGGACGAAGAATCTTAAATTTGATTTATTTCTCCTCTTCTACAACTTTGTCCCTTGTTCAACATCTCACTTTGATTTCTGCATGAGACTCATAAGTGTGACATTTTTGTAGAAATTTCCAGCTGTTTGAATACTTTTTCGTACTCAAAAGTTGCAACATCAAGTGTCTCAGTTTCAGTCTAGCATTGTACTTCATTAAGTTATGAACAAGTTTTTTTTTGCAAACTATATTACGAGTTTTTTACGTGTAAGTGGAACCCTCGAAGTTTACAGACAAGAGTACGCGGCCAGCAGTAACCGCACAATTGAAAACCAATTTTATTACAATGTATCGCAGGTCAGTATTTCAAGTCATCTTTATTGATGAACACAGAACAAAATTTTTGAAATTTTACGCCTTTTGTCAGGAGTACAACGTCTTTCTAGGACACCATACAAGAGTCTTGGGTTGTCATGTGATGAAGTGATGTGTGCTCAGAAGAGGTGTTTCTTACAAAACTGTTTTGACTGTAGATAGATGTGGTTGTGGTTTGAGTTTTATTTACATGTTGATGCTTGTATGGTGAGAGTGCCAAACTATCTGCATCATTCCACAAACACCCAAGTCATTTTCTGTAGTTTTGAGAAGAAAAAGAGAGCATCCATTCCAAATCAGAATCTTAATTGGGACACTGTGTATATTTCAGTTAAAAATTAGGAAGGAAAAACAAACTGAAATGGAACGAAACTATAAAATAAGAAAGATACCCTGATATCTCTATCTGAATAATGGCTGGAAACCCCTCTGAAATTGATTTTGGTGATTATGAATGATGCTGATGATACATTAGTTTGCAGTACTTTTTCAGTAACTGTTTCAATTTGCAAGATCATATGCAACATATAGTATGTGGTTTCAACTGATGGGAGATGTCAGAATTAACAGTGGAAGAGTATTGTCCAAGTCGGGAATATGTATTATGTATGTCAGGTACTGTTGTTGATGATTTGTGGTATACAAGTCCCTTTGTTGTCGTCAAACCAAAGAGGATGTTGTGTCCCTTATAAAAGATTTGTGCTTTAGTGTTTTTGGGTTGTTGTTTTTTTTTATCATGTATTGCTGTATACCCTTTGCAATTTTCAGAGATATATTTTAGGAGACAGTGCTATATCCTGCTCTGTATTTGATTACTTTGATGTAAGGATTGTTGTCGAAGACACATTGCGGGATTTCTACCTGCCAGTTTGGCATCCAGAGTATTGTAGACATATTGCAAATAAGGTTTGCCATTGCTTTCTCTTGTGTGTACGTCCAGTTCCAATTGCTTTCCTTGCAATAGATTGGTCATGATTAAAATTTAATAGTTACAGTGATGCAGTGTGATACAAAGGTGAACAAACAATAAAGTATGTTTACACAGTCGGTACATACAGTAAATAATATTTGAACATTATTTTTCAGATGTTTTTAATAGTAAGTTGTGAGGTGAAGAAGTCTTGTATGCAGTCTCAGTGTTTGATGCTGCTGATAGATAAATTTTGTCAAGTTATGGTTTTTCACATCTATAAACTTTGAGGGAAACCATGTGTTTTTTTCCCCAGCTACCTTGGTTTGACTCCTCGTGACAGATGTACCATTTTCCCACTTCTATTTTTTATAAGTTGCTTGTCTCTCTTAGATTGTTTCCTTATTTTTACGAATGCTGTAGGTTCAGTAACCCTTTATGTGTATGAGTCAGAAATTTATGGGTTTAAATCTTGTCTTGTCTTTTTAAATTTGTATTTTGCATACGTATTGTGTTGGAGATTGGACTTGTTAACAAAGGGGTTCAGGTAATGGGCTTTATACAATCTCACTAACAAAGTTGATCAGATGATGGGTTTGTTACAGTCTCCCATTCTCTTGTGCTTCAGGAGCATTGTTGTGTGTTGTTCAGGTGGTTGGAGAATGCCACTGGTAGGTCCTATAATTCTTATGTCGCTCAATTTTTTCTGACCATCTGTCTTGCTTTTTTCCTTTTCACCAAATGACTCTTGTACTATCAATGTGCTGGGTTTTTTTTTCTCCTTCTCAGCTACTCAGTGTAAAACTCCGTCATTTGTCACTATTCAAAATGGTGAATAATGGGGGTCTTACACTTAGCAGTCAATATGTAATCTGCATTGATTCTATTTTCTCATGCATAATACTCTTTTGCTGCCTTTAAGCAGGCGCACAAAAAACATATCCGGAATTTGAACTCTTATTAGGTGAGCAAGATCTAGAAAGAGGTCAGTCACACACGTTTTGTTACAGGATGACTGTACTGTACTGTAAATTTGCTGGATATTGTACATGTACTGGCTTTGCCTTACATCTGACAGCACAAATGAGTTTGCATCTGTTTACTGTTGTAAGTCATTGTCTTGTCTGTTACTTCTTAGTTGTTGAGAAACCGTCTCTGATTTTCAGTGCACAAGAAAAGAGCTCTCAAAGTTGGTTGGGGGTTGTTGTTTTTTTTTGTGGTGTGTTTTTTTTATCAGGTGGATGATCCATTGTTGTAGCATTATTGTGTCTTTTGGGGGTTTTTCTTTGTGATTCTGCATTGGAAAATAGTCACTCATAAGATAATTACAGAAATGAAGAAGTCTAGTTCTGTGTACGTACGATATTGTCA
Source organism: Aplysia californica (assembly GCF_000002075.1). Classification (NCBI taxonomy): domain Eukaryota; kingdom Metazoa; phylum Mollusca; class Gastropoda; order Aplysiida; family Aplysiidae; genus Aplysia; species Aplysia californica. Next base: position 278,939 of record NW_004797890.1, on the reverse strand, counting down.
TTTGTTCTTTTGGTTTTTATTTTTGTAGGTATATGATTGTTTTGAGAGATTTGGGGGGGTGGGGGGTGGTGCTTACCTATTTTAATTTTTTTAAAATTAATTGATTTATCTATCAAGGTAAATTATAATGTTCTATTTATTCTGAAGCTTTTCACCTGGGGCTTGGTTTTAGTGAGCAGTTTAAGCTAGTGCCAAGGACAGCCCACCTCTTGTTCAGCAAGGATTTATGCCACATAATTTTTTCCTATAAATGCTGAACACTTGTTAATGTTGGGGTTCCAAACATTGATCAAACGACAGCATCAAAATGCAGTGCCCATAATTCCCAATTGAAATCTTTTCCTGTTTTTTTTTAGTCCCACCTAGTAAAACCTGTCTTTTTTTTATTCCTGTTTTTTTTGTATACCCATCTCAATAGGAATATGTTTATTAGCTGTAAAACTTCCTCTCCGCTACCACTTTTCTCTTCTACTTTCTTTTATTGTTTTTTTTTAGTCTTTTTTTGTGTATTGTAGGTGGTTGGCGGGTGCTCTTGTGTGGTTTGCTCCTCCTTTCTCATCAAATATATATCGTTCTTATCTCTCCTCCTTCTTTTGTTTGTATGTTACTCACTAGTAAGGTCTCTTATCTTTGGCACTTGAAGGACATATTTGTGTTGTAAGTGCTGTTAAACTCTTACTAAACTAACTAAAACTGACTTTTTGGTCTTTTCCTTTCGTGTTTTTGTTCTGTAAGTTAATGTACTTTGTGTGTGTGTGTGTGTGTCTTTTGGACAGTTTGTGTTTTTCCCCAAGCCTTTGCAGTTGCTTACAGAATGAAGTTCCGGTTGTTCCAAGCCTGTCACTGTCTCATGGGTGCTTTTATTATGATTTAAATGTACGCAATTGATAGAGGCTTGGATGTTTTGTGTCCCGGTCACAGAGTGAAGTGAGTTTTTTTTTTACCCTTTTCTTCGATAAGAATTAATTCATGTTTTGTTTTTTAAAGACATTGGTCGTGAGTGGTTTTCAGGTTTGTCTGTTTAAAAAACATTTCTTTTCATCTGTGCTTTTGTGTACCACATACATAACACACAGTAAAATTAAGATTCATTTGATAACATTTAGTGTTACTGCTTCTTCTCTTTATCATCCATTTATTTCCTGCCATATATGCTTGATATTACATCGACCTACCCAGATATTTATATTCTTTGAGAAAATGCATTATTAATCAACATTGTAGTTGTAATGATGTAGTGGGGGACTGCATTGTCAAGGATGTTCTGTGTAACCTCTTTCATTATTCCCTACTTTAATTATTTCCATACTCACTTCTGTATATGAGTCTTCTTTAACACCCTCTTATCTATGCCGAAGGAAGCAACGGATAAAAACTTATAGATATGCTTGTGGAGCAGTTATGTTATATCACTGCTCGCGGACAGTCGAAATTGTCCAAGATAACCACCACTCATTGTCCAGGAGAAAAGTGGTCATCTTAGGTGGTTCTCTTCGACAGTATCATTTTAAGGTGCAAAAAAAAAACGAAAAAAAAACCGCAATGGAGGGCAGAAGTGGAATGTGGTTGTTTGTACAGGTGGTTATCTTTGTGGTCTTTAGAGCAGGTTCAGCTGTTATATCCAGATGGTATGTATTATAAGAGAGAAGACTATTTTTTTAAATACAATGTTCTCTTGTTCGTCAGAGTTAAAAAACAAACAGGCGGCTGGTAGGAGGGCGCCATGGGTTGGTCCTACTTATTTTCTTTTTCTCTGTTGTTTCTGTCGCTCACTGTCTGTCTCTTTGTCTCTCTCTCTGTCTGTCTGTCTGTCTGTCTGTCTGTCTCTCTCTCTCTCTCTCTCTCTCTCTCTCTCTCTCTCTCTCTCTCTCTACTGCTACTACTAACTACTACTACTACTACTACTACTACTACTACTACTACTACTACTACTACTACTACTACTACTACTACTACTACTACTACTACTACTACTACTACTACTACCACTACTACTACCACTACCACTACCACTACTACTACTACTACTACTACTACTACTACTACTACTACTACTACTACTACTACTACTACTACTTACTACTACTACTACTACTACTACTACTACTACTACTACTACTACTACTACTACTACTACTTCCTCCCTTACCCTCTTTGTTATTCCAGCATTTTATGACCCTGATTGTGACAATGTCTTTTCTTCCGTTACACTAAGGCACACACGACTCTACCGATTTTGACCAGATGGCCTTTGATTCCTTCCTCTGTAACTGTGTTGTTGACTACTCTGGGTGGTGCATGCCTCACCACTGAACTTTGCTCAGGCACCTTTTCTTTCAAAAATTCCCTCTCTTGTGTCTATTGATACCAGTTTATTTTCTTACTGACGGGGTATATTCTGTCAGCTCCCGCACAGATGATATACATGGATGACGTACTTTGAGTACGAAAGAGAAGTTACCATTTATGAGGCAGCGTGGTGGAATCAGGCACTCGTCAAAATAATCAAAGTGAAGGAACTTGTATTTTTCCCCAGGTTTGTGAATTTTGTTCAAATTTTTGTTTTTTAGCTTAACACCTTTCATGCCCATTTAAGAACTCATTTCTGTGTGGATTTTTCTGAAAAACGTTGATTAAAGGCACAACAAATGTAAATTTTCAGTTACCACAGACTCTTAAGCTAAGGAAATAAGTAATCTTTGGCGGCCATTTTCTCACAAATTTTACCTCTGAAAACATTGCCCCCCACCTCCTTCACTTGCAAATATCTCGATTTGCATTCAAGATAAATGGATATTTTTTTCATCCAAATAAAGACAAGTGAACAAGCTTTAAGATGATGCCAATAACTCTACATGCCCAAAAATTGACAAGCGCCTGATTCCACCCCGTGGTGACACATTTACACGTGTCCTGGCAAGATGCTACGTCTTGTTGTATTGCAATGATCATCTTATTGTAGTATGCTTTTGGATCCATCACATCGCATCTCGCTTTATTTTTTTTTACGCATCTCGCTTTATTTTTTTTTACTTTTGTTGTCTCTCCTTTTTTTTCTGCCCCTTATAGAGTATTGTTCCTTCACTCATCAGTTGTGCTGGTGGCTGGAGGACGCCACTGATAGGTCCTATTTTTCATTTTCTTCCGAACACATTACTTTTGTGGAAAGGAAGAATGGGTAGTTGGGTTTTTTTTTACCTCGCATTGTTTTAATTATTTGTTTTGTTTGTCTTATTTATGCCATTGTCCGTAGTCTTAGACCCTCTTGTTTTTGTTTGTTTTTTGTTTGTTTTGTTTTTTAAAAAAATTCTCCTGTTGGTGTAATTGTAACCTAAAATAAGGCACACATATTTTATTATAGTTCAGAGCTGCGGATTCGTGATTTCATTCCAACTTCCCTACTTTGTCTTTAACTTAAATTCCCTTGTGTTTTCCCAATACAATTAAATCTATATTGGCAAGCACGGACAATAGTTCCAATTGTTGCCTTGATCAATACCACGTTGTTTTTCTACCCATGTATTGGCACCCTTCCTCTATTTCCACTGCCCTACCTCTCTCGTCTGCGACTCTCTCCAAGCTTCCAGTTTTCGCTTAATTAGTGGCTTACGTCATCGTGTTTTGAATTGGACAGCGCGGTGTGTTTTGCCCAAAATTAATATGGTTTAAATGCTTAATTTGTATCTGTATGTATGAGCATATTATTAAACACACATGTACTAATAAAGTTGATTATGATCGTGTATATCAATAAAGATCAATATTTAAGGCAAGATTCCAAGCTTTGTTTTGCAGGGTTATTTCTACGTGAATTTTTGTTTTGTTTTGTTTTGTTTTCTTCAAATCTCTTCTCTTCCCTCTGCTATAGACATATTATGGTGGACATGGGTCCATGTGTGACCTGAATGCGGAGGGTCTTTATGTTGTTTTCACCTCGTTTACTTCTCTCTCTCTCTCCCTCCCTCCCCCTCCCCCTCTCTCTCCCTCTCTCTCTCTCTCTCTCTCTCTCTCTCTCTCTCTCTCTCTCTCTCTCTCTCTCTCTCTCTCTCTTTCTCTCTCTCTCACTCACTCACACACACATACACAGAAACACCCACACAAACAAACATACTCTCTCTCTCTCTCTCTCTCTCTCTCTCTCTCTCTCTCTCTCACACACACACACACACACACACACACACACACACACACACACACACGCACGCACTCTCTCTCTCTCTCTCTCTCTCTCTCTCTCTCTCTCTTTCTCTTACACACAAACAAACAAACAAACAGAGTATCTCTCCCTCTCTCTCTCTCTTTTACACACACAGAGAAATACAGGCACTCGACGATTATCATGCTCTTACAACCAACCCCCTCCCCGACAAAAAAACAACAAAAAACAAAAACTAATAACAAACACACAGTTCCCACTCCTCCCTGTCGCGCCCTTATTTTTCTCCCGTGAAGCGAGCGCACGGTGTCTACCCTACCCTTCTCCGTCCCCTGAGACCCACTCCAGAATTCTCTCCCTTCCCTCAGAGACGCAAAACTCTTCTCTCTTCTTCCTGTTCTTTGGCCTGGCGTGGTCAGGAAATTGCTGGCCGGTGTAGCCACAGGAGCCACCGGGCTGGGATTTTGGGGCCACGGAGTCTTAGCTTGGATTCAGGACCTCTCGCAATGATCTTGGCGGGTGTGCTTTTTCTTTTCTTTCCTTCTTCTTTCTGTCTGTCTGTCTGTCTTTGTTTTCTTTTTTCTTTTTTTTTCTTTTTCGTGGGTGGTTGGCGGACACTCTGACGTGGTTTGCTTCTTCTTTCCTATCAAACATCTATCGCCCTTATCTCACCTCCTTCTTTCCTATCAAACATCTATCGCCCTTATCTCACCTCCTTCTTTCCTATCAAACATCTATCGCCCTTATCTCACATCCTTCTTTCCTATCAAACATCTATCGCCCTTATCTCTTCTCTTTCTTTTCTTTGTATATGTATAATACTCTTATCCTCTTCGGTCCTTATAGGACCTATTTGTGTTGCAAGTGTCTTAAAACTCTTACAAAAACTAAAGCTTTCTTTTTCTCTTAAAAATAATTAGTCGCAAGTTCTTGAGTTGCTTGGGAAGTTTTTGTAAGGCTTCCCACCCTCTGTACTCGGTCATTTCAGAGATGGACATTAAATTCAGAGGTCCGGTTTCTTAAATAGTCTAACAGTGTTGAAAGGGGCGTTTAACCTTTACAATGAAACACAAAGCTAAGTTCACTCAGGGGGCTCTCGCGGCCTGGAGGTTAAGGTGTTGGCCTCTCTTTCAAAGGTCCCGGGTTCGAATCCGGGTAGCGACCGAAAAATTTTCTTCTCTAAAATTGTCTCCTTTCACCTACTTTCCTGTTCTCTAGCAATATTCTGTCGTCTGCTTTCGTCTCCTCTTTCTGCCCCCACCCCCCTCATCTCCTTTGCCCCCTCCTCTGGGCTCCTGACTCTTTCTGCAGCCTTTCTATTGCTACTCCTTGACTCCTTCTTACAGCTGTCTTTCTGCCACACCCCTGATCTTCTGGTAGGAAAGATCTACACCTAGCCCTCTCGGACAAGGGCGAAAAATCTCGGAGGGCCCGTGTTCAAGTTACGCACGTTAAAGATCCCCTGGTGGTCTAAAATCGATAAGAGTAGGCTTCGGCCGCCACCCGGGCAAAATTCAAAATTTCCTACCAACTAAAAATATTAGGTGTGTCCCGTGCGCTCATATGACCTTATGCAGTTGCGAGCGCCGTAAAAGACGCTACTATATATAAGTTCACTCATCCTAGACAGGCAGGATCGAAGCAGTTCGCCTTTCTATTGGAATAAAAATCATTATTATTTTTATTATTATTATTATCGTTATCATTATTATTATTTTCTTATCTAAATTGTAGGCCTATTGATGGTGATGTAAAACATGCATAGTCCTTGTTATCCTTGGTCTGCTTTCTTTTTCTCCTTTTCTTTGTTTACTTTATTTTCTTTATTTGGCAAACAGATCGACTACCTTATAAAAGCTATTTCCAAAGATTGGTTTTAGAAAATCAGTGCTGAGATTTAAGACGTGCCTACAACTAAACACTACAACGAAAGATAGAGAAAACGGCCATGGGTAGGGGGCTGGTAAAGACAAGAACATGAGCGATCAAATCATAGGATCAGACGGTGAAAAAACACTCTGTTGTTGAAGTTGTTCCCTGTGAACTGAAAAGGCGAAATGGACCAAGTTTTATTTGAAACGATACCTCTAATCGATTGAGATTTTCAACCGATCGTAGTCATAACAATACGGAATCCAAAAGTCGGAAACACGGAAGTACCTGGTATTCCTTTGCATCTTTTCATGATTATGTTTGTAACACTTTCATGTGTTTTTATGTGTTTGTGTTGTGCTTGTATATATATATATGTATATATATATATATATATATATATATATATATATATATATATATATATATATATATATGTGTGTGTGTGTGTGTGTGTGTGTGTGTGTGTGTGTGTGTGTGCGTGTGTGTGTTTGTGGACTATCTATACAATAGCAGTATCGCTGGTAGCAACCTTTACAGTTGATTACAACCTTTACGGCTATGCAGCAAGATTGAGGTCGCCACTGGTTGCTTCCTCTTATTTAATATAACCATCTTCTATTTCTGTTTTGTATGGTTTTAGAACCATGTGACCCCTTTCCGCCTTAGATGACAAAATAGCGTGCTTCCCCATACCAAGGATCAAAGAATGATTATATTAAAGCCATACAATTGCCAACTGCTTTCAAAGAGCAGTTATTTTTTCCACTGTTATTTTTGTCTTGTGGGTAGTTTGTGAGGTGCCCTGGTGTGGTTTGCTCCTATTTTCTTATCAAACATCTATCTTCCTTATCTCTCCTCATTCTTTTCTTTGAATCAACTCTTGTAGTCGCATCTGTAATCTCCGACACATGTATGCCTTGTGTGTTGCAAGTGCCTTGTACTCTTGCTTAAGCAATAACTAAATTAGCTGTCTGTGCGCAGTCAAATTTCCCCCAATATCTGTTAAGAGTTTTGCCGTTTTATTGGTTTCCCTATTTTGTTTCCTAGACCCCAACTGCCCATCACTCCCCCCCCCCTCCTTTAGCCTCATCCCCCAACTCTCGACGGTACCCACCACCATTATTATCACTACCATCACTAACACTACTAAAACCTTCACCACCACCACAACTCTTTTACCATTACCAAAACCATTACCAAAACTATTACCACAGTTCCCATCACCATCACTACTACCAATACTACCATTATCACCACCACAACTACAAGTACTTCCACCACCATCACCACCAATACTATTACCAACATCAACACCGTTGCAACTGCCACTTCCACCACCACCCCTACCATTACCTAAACTACCACCACTGCCAATAACCCCACATCAGCAGGACGACAATTAAAACACCCCCTTCCGAAGTTCAGATGCTTTTCTATTTATGATCATCGTAATTAAGAAACGCATTATTAATTTAAGAGAATTGCAATGGCTAAGGCTAGTTTCAATAAAATGAGCCCAATCCTGAAAAATAGAGACATCTCAATGAACACCAAAATGAAAGTCCTGAA
>NW_004797890.1:265070-269982 GCF_000002075.1 Aplysia californica | reverse complement strand
TCTCTTTCTCTCTCTCTCTCTCTCTCTCTCTCTCTCCCTCTCTCTCTCTCTTGCCTAGATGCAAATTTTAAAGTGAGTCTTAAGGAGTGCGACACGAATACGAAACTCCTTCACGACAACGCAGAGCCCCACAAAAGAAGGGCCACAACTCTGTGCATACAGGAGCAAGCGATTAATGTTTTTGACTTATAGTAAGTTATAGTATACAGGTACAGTCCCGACTCTTCTCGTTTGAATGGTTCTCAGAATGCCGTGGCTCGCCGTGAGTATAAAAAAATCATCTTTGTGTTGTTTTTATTGCTTGCTTTTTGATGGTAAAGAAGTGGAAGAAACCTAAGCCCTACCCAAATCTAGGTTCACCCACGACTACTGTGTATTCGCATTACGATAGCTATGCGAGAAAACCATCGACCACAACAAAGAATCCGACATCGTCTTTAACGACCAGGAGGAGACTTTTGACAGAGAAAACCATTCCAAACTATGGAAGATACTTGAAAAGTGTGTCGTCAGAGGAGTTCTGCTAGTCAATGTCAGAGTTTTATGATAGCAAAAACTCAGTAAAAACAAAAGAAGGCAATACAGACTGGTACAAAGTAAGACCTGGAGTACGACAAGGATGCCTTCTATCTCTCCTCTTTTAAAAACAAAATATTTATGGACACCAAAACGCAAGACACAAACCGAAGTCCAGAAAACCTTAAGGAACTTCTGTTTGCAAACGATCAATGTCCTATTTATCTTCTCATGCAAACATGTTCATGGAGACAGCTGTTGACTTCAATATTTATACCAGCATTCTGTAACCAGTGCCAGGCTTGGAAAAGCAGCAAAATCCGAGAAAACAAAATCACTGTGTGCGAGATAAAAATGTCTCCGCAATACCCATAACATCGCAAGAAGAGACAGGCAGAGAAATGGAGCAGTAAGAGCGACTATCGGCAATGAGTCCTGCCTGCATTTCATAGAAAAACAGAATAAAATGGTGTGGTCACCTGTCACCTAACCAGCCCCGAGAGCCTATAACACCAAGTACTCAGGCTATAAAGGGAGAGGTAGACCAAGTAAAAGATGGATTAGGGAAGTAAAGGGAACCCTATGAAATTATAATAAATCAACTGCAACTGAAAGAGCTGCAGAGCTGGCCTACCATAGAAAACTGCATAATTGTTCCTTCTATGCTTAACGGCAACAGAGGATGAAAAAGTAAACCTAAAATAAAGTAATAGTGTTGATGGAGATATGTAATTAGAGAGTTGCAGTATTCCATGCTAGAGAAAACAAAATATGAAATAATGGTTTTCAAGGAGTATTCATTAAGGACAACCAAAAACAATGACAATGACAATGACAATCTTTATTCATCTCGCAGGGAGAAATGTGTCTTGGTCGTTAACAATGGCAGTAGACTTTACAAAGGTTAGACTTAAAGGTACACTCACGCAAACGCACAACAAGACAGGACATTAGGCCAAGTAAATACATAATACATGTCTCACGTGTTGGGACAACCCACTCCGTAAACCATTTTCTCTCTTTCTCTCTCTCTCTCTCTCTCTCTCTCTCTCTCTCTCTCTCTCTCTCTCTCTGTTTCATTTGTAGCACTGTGTGTTCAGTAACCTCACTGCAGTTGGTACGAATGAATTTCTATATCTGTCTGTTATTGCTTTTTTGGAAATGTATCGTTTACTGCGGGTCGATGGTTGAAATTCCGATGTCAGTGAGTGGCTATGGTCACTAAGCATTATTTCCGCCTTTTTTTAGAACGTTTTTCTTGTGCAGATATTCAACGACTGAGGTCTCTACCAATTGTTCTTGATGCCTTTCATATCAACTTGTTTATTTTTATAATGTGCTGCCTTCCCAAATTGCTACCATAGCAAGTGATACCAAAATTTATCAAAGTTTCTATTGTGTTGGTGTAGAATATCTGTTTAGTTTTTGTTTTTGTAAAGTGTTTTACGGCGCTGGCAACTGCATAAGGTCATATGAGCGCGCGGGACACACCTAATATTATCAGTTGGTAGGAAATTTTGAATTTTGCCCGGGTGGCGGCCGAAGCCTACTCTTATCGATTTTAGATCACCAAGGGATCTTAAACGTGCGCAACTTGCACACGGGCCCTCCGAGATTTTTCGCTCTTGCCCGAGAAGGCTAGGTGTAGATCTTTCCTACCAGAAGATCAGGGGTGTGGCAGAGAGACAGCAGTAAGGAGGAGCCAAGAAGTAGCAGTAGAAAGGCTGCAGAAAGAGTCAGGAGCCCAGAGGAGGGGGCAAAGGAGGTGAGGGGGTGGGGGCAGAAAGTGGAAATGAAAGCAGACAACAGAACATTGCTAGAGAGCAGGAAAGGAGGTGAAAGGAGACAATTTTAGAGAAGAAAATTTTTTGGTCGCTACCCGGATTCGAACCTTGGACCTTTGAATGAGAGGCCAACACCTTAACCTCTAGGCGACGAGAGCCCCCGTAGAATATCTGAAGGATGGATGGATTCAGATTTAAAGACCTAAGTTTCCCCAGAAAGTACAGCCTCTGATTTACCTTTTTAACGATATTGTTTACGTGGTTTTGCCATGTAAATTTGTTGTCGATTGTAAGACCAAGATATTTGTATGAATCCGTGATTTCAATTGTTTCTTGTTCAATTACGAGTGGTGGGATTGTTGGTTTTTCTCTTCTAAAATAAAAAATCATTTCCTTTGTTTTTGAGAGGTTAACTTTTAGAAATTTGAATCGCACCATTAAAAAAAATACATATTTCTTCGAAATACTCTTTTTCATCAAGGTTTATTAATCCAATAAAAGCGGAGTCATCTGCAAACTTAATTAAGCGTGTTGTTTTATATATACTTCTATGATCGTTGGTGTTTACATGTATTGTATACAAAACTGGTGACAAAACACACCCCTGAGGACCTCCTGTGTTACAAAGAATTGTGTCAGATTTAGTTTTGTTTAGCTTCACATATTGTGGTCTGCCTGTCAAAAATTCCAGGACCCATGCTGCGATATGATGACTAACTATCAGACTCAGAAGTTTTTCAATGACAATATGCGGTGGAATTGTATTAAATGCTGAGGAAAAATCTACAAAAAGTACCCTCGTATACGTTTTAGATGTTTCAAGGTGTTTCAGTATAGAGTCACAAAAAACAAGTACAGCATCTTCTACGTTCCTCTCTTGTTTGCATGCAAACTGGAATGGATCTAGATTTTCATGAACACAACCTAGAATATTTGAGAGGATCAATTTTTCAAGGCACTTGAAAGCAATGTGGATGTAAGAGCGACTGGTCTTAAGTCATTTGATTCATATATTTTATGCTTTTTTGGCATTGGTATTACCTCCGATGTTTTCCATATTGTAGGAGTGTAGTTTTTGTGGAGGGTCAGGTTAAAAATGAAGGTAAATATCGGGGCCAGTTGCTCACAACAAGTTCTTAACACTCTCCCTCTACTCCGTCTGGACCACAGGCTTTGTTCATGTTTACACTTTGAAATTTCTTTTTAACACTCTGCTCACTGAGCTCAACATACTCCTCTTTGCTCAACTCGTCTCTTAGCCTCTGTTTAAGTTCACGTAGCTCATTCTCAAAATCAAAACAGTCGAAACGAAAATAAAAATTGTTTAGCTCATTTACATAGTCTCTTTCATTTTTTTACTTGCACACTCTCTCTCGCTGCAGTATAACCCGTTATTTTTTTCAAAGAGGACCACATATTTCTCATTTGTTTGTCTGAAATTCGCTCTCAATTCTAGTTTTGTACGCTTGTTTACAATGAGCAATCTTTCTTTTCTTTTTTTTTTTTTAGATATCAAGTACATTTCATTCATGTTATTACTTCTAAAGGCTTTCCACTTTTCTTTTATAAGATCTTTCAGTTTTTTCGTTACCCATGGCTTATTATTTGGATAGTACGTAAGGGTTTTATAAATAGTAACAGTTTCTTCACAAAACTTAATGTAAGCACAAATGGTTTCGGTAAGTTCGTCAAGGTCCTTGCAGGTGTCTTTGAACATGTCCCAGTCTGTAGAGTCGAAGCATCCCTGTAGCTGCTCGGTCTTGTCGTCTGTCCATGATGGTATCGTCCTGGTCGTTGGTTTCTTTGTCTTGAGCAGGGGGGCGGTACTTAGGGATCAGAAGGATGTTGTTGTGGTCTGAGTCTCCCAGCGGTGGAAGGGGGAGAGACTTGTAGCCGTCCTTGACGTTGCCAAAACACAGGTCGATGGTCTTTTGTAGCCTTGTGGCGCACGTAACATATTGGTGGAAGTGGGGAAGTGACGAGTCGAGACGGCAATGGTTAAAGTCACCAAGAGTCAGGATGACAGCGTCCGGTGACTAGCTCCTCCTGGTGAATACGAGACGCTAGGATCTCAACAGCCTCGCTCTCCGTGGCTTGGGGTGGTATTTTGACCACGTTGATGATGACACCAGTGAACGCCCTGGGCAGGTAGAAAGGCTTCACGTTGACAGTAAGGAGTTCAGTGTTGGGGGTGCATAGTGTTTCTTTAAGAGTGATGTTGTTACAGTGTGCCCAGCGGTGGTTAATATAGAGGCACACACCGCCACCTTTGGTCTTTTCGGCAGCAGGGGTTCGGTCACAGCGAAAAATTTGAAAATCGTCCATGTGTGCTGTTGAGTCGACGATCGTCGATTCAAACCATGTCTCGGTGAACGCAAGAAACGAAGCGTCACGGTATTCTTTAAAATGTCGACGGCATGTTGACAGTTATTCTAATTTGTTGTTTAAGGATCGAGTGTTGCCAAACACAATAGATGGTACAAAGGGTCTGGCTTTCCTACGCTTGTTTTTTTTCCCCTGGTCCATCCTTTCCTCCCCCTCTTCCGTTTCTGTTGTTGCGGGAAGTCGTACTGAGCATGGTGACAAGAACTCAGGCACTGGGGGCGGAGGTT
>NW_004797890.1:250156-264923 GCF_000002075.1 Aplysia californica | reverse complement strand
ACACCCCCTGCAATCTCATCCAAACATTTCCATGGAGACAGCTGTTGACTTCAATATTCATACCAGCATTCTGAACCAGTGCCAGGCCTGGACATGAAGCAAAATCCGAGAAAACAAAATCACTGTGTGCGAGATAAAAATGTCTCCGCAAAACCCATAACATCGCATGAAAAGACAGGCAGAGAAATGGAGAAGTAGGAGCGACTATCGGCAATGAGTCCTGCCTGCATTTCATAGAAAAACAGAATAAAATGGTGTGGTCACCTGTCACCTAACCTGCCCCGAGAGCCTATAACACCAAGTACTCAGGCTATAAAGGGGGGGTAGACCAAGTAAAAGATGGATTAGGGAAGTAAAGGGAACCCTATGAAATTATAATAAATCAACTGCAACTGAAAGAGCTGCAGAGCTGGCCTACCATAGAAACTGTATATATAATAATTGTGTCCTCTATGTTTAACGGCAACAGGGGATGAAAAAGTAAACCTAAAATAAAGTAATAGTGTCGATGGAGATATGAAAAGAGAGAGTTGCAGTATTCCACGCTAGAGAACACAAAATATGAGACAATGGTTTTCAAGGAGCATTCATTTATGGAAAACAAAGAATACAGAGTAACAAGAGATTGCTTTGCATAAATGGGGAATGTAGTGGTTTGTAAAGCATTTTGACTACAAAAACATCCCTAGATTTTTCACTTTGTGAGTAAAATATATTGTTCTTTTTTTTTAAGTTCCCATGAGCTCTTAATCAAAAGATTTGAAACTCTTTGGATTTCATAGTAATGCCTCTGTATTCTCTTCTTGAAGACCGATTTGTTGTCTAACATCCATTATTTCACATAATCAATACCTGGGTCAATGTTTATGAGTTAATGAATAAATATCTGATGGTAATATATTATATATATACTTATGTATCATCGACATACATGCGAAAGTTTAAATAAGATTTTCTAAAAAGTAAGGCCAAAAGGTAAAATATGTAAGGTATAGAATTGGGCCCAAAACTGGCCCATGTGGTTTCCCATAATAAAGTTCAAACAGTTTATTCGGTTACCCGATCAACCACTCACAAGATCTGTCCTGACAAATAAGAAACAGCCGAGAACAGCATGGAGGTGATCTTTATTATACACATCCCAAGGACAGCCTCTTAGTAATCTTAGTTTATCACGTATTGTAATCTGAACGGTGGATTTATGTTTTCCATATCGAGTGTTGTGTTCAATACGCTATTGATCTATCCGACCTTCCTAGATCTACAGAAAAGAGATCTAAACATTCTTCTGAAGCTAGGATTGAAATGGTAGTAAACAAAGGTGTTGGCAGAAGAGTTGATGATCTGAAACACAAAGAAAATCCAGCCTGCTACAACATTCTCGTTATGGTAACGTTTAAAATACTGCAGATCAGGAATGGACAAAACGGTGTAGATTATAACCAGTCGGACTGTGTTACAGACCAGAAAGATAACTGCGAGGGCAGATACGGTTTTGATCACTCTCCTGTTCTGAATGGACGACGAGCTGTCCTTTGCCTGATGGTGTCGCGGCTTATGCTGTTTTGTTTCTCTGTCTTCTGTCTGATGGTTATTCGTGTTCACCTCCTTGTCAATAGAAGCTATTTCCATTTTCCCCTTCATCTCCCTGAACTTTGAGGATCTCTTAAGCCCGAGGACCATGATATAGGTACTGACCAGAACCACAACCTGATACAATGTGGGCATCGTAACAAGCATAAAAGTAGATAGATAGAGGTCAACCTGGACTCTGTTATCAGACAACCACACAAAAAGCCTCGTTGAATTAGTGACGGGGTCGTAAAGCCAGTGTAAACCGCTCGTCACAAAATGTGGGACGTATGCTACTATAGTCAAAGTGTACAGGAAAATAACGACGAAAAGAGATCTCCGAAAAGTGAAGAGGTCTTTAAACTTGAGAGGCATCGCCACACAAAGACAGCGTTCTAGGGCGACAAACGCAACGATTCCTTGAGAAATATCGTAAAACATGGAGCAGCTGTAGGCCATGATAAACTTAAAACTGAACGGATTAATGACAGATTTAATGCCGAGGTGCATAAGGATAGTAAATGCCGCGTAGGCACCTCCATTTAGAACACTACAAAAGTCAGAGATGGTGACAGCGATAAGACAGATGGACAAGCAATCTTTTACGCCCTGTTTGAGAAATATGGCAAAGTTGATCAAGTTCGCTCCGATTCCCAGTAGGATTATAGGTCCTGTGATCAACGTTGACACGTACAGCTCAACCTGCTCAAGAACTTCAGTACTTATAGTGCTCATAATTTTGACTATCAATAAACCACAAAAAGACAAAGATGAATTATTTACAGAGAATATTCATCAATATATCCCCACAGAAAAGATAGACAAGGCATTTAGAGATATTCTCATCATAGTGAATAGCCCGTGCCGTCAGTCAGTACAAACATAATCAGTTTTCACTGAGACACGTGAACTGAAATGCAGTCCTTACTTGAATATTTTTCCTGGAACAGTTTTCTGACACCAGTAACTCAACAACCTGTTGTGCTATTCACTTTGAAGTTCAGCTTTCCACCTCGTTGTCTTATCTGTTTTAAACCCCAGTTACCAACTGTGGAACAGTGTCTAAGAAAGACAAGATGGAAACTGTATATATAATAATATAGTTACATTTCTACTGGAACGTTTATTTCTGAATTCATTTTTGCTTAATGCTGAAATCAAGTCCTAACATCTGAGATGCAAAAAAAATAAATTATCAACAGTGTCACTCTCTAAACAAAGAGTGAGACTGCACTCATTAAAACCAGAGAATGTAATTGTCCCATTTCTCTAGCAGATCTTCCGTAATAGATTCATTAAGTTATAATAAGTTTGCAATCTAATTAAAGGCCTAATGACTATTATTAACAGGCGTATATACCACGCAGACAGATCTTGTAAAATAATGGCATCACTTATTTGATAATTTTATTAACCAAATGAAATATACGGAAAATGTAATCAATTGCGAGTGACGTGTGCTCTCAGGAAAATTTGTCATTGCAAATTTGCAATGATTAGCCTGCTCAATAACTTTAGTTACTGGAAATGGTTGTTTTCTTTGTCAGCTTTCAAGTTGTTGAACACACACATTCTTTCTTTGTTTAATTTCATTATAAAACTGTTAAAACATTCTCTGTTATATATAATCTTGCTTGGTTCCTGGTCGACTGGGTATTTAAATGGGTTTTTTTAACCAAAGTCTGGCACTAGTTTATTCTTCAATTTTTGTCACTAACTCCTTCTCCATCAAAATGTGCTAAAACTCAAAAAGAGGCTCAAGATTCTAATATTCAAATAAAAACCATTTTTGTCACATAGATAACCTATTAAATGCCTTAAGAAAGCACACAGAAACAGTTATAACTCACCAATGTAAGTCATGCGAATTAAATTTCTACAGATGTTACCCCCAAACCCTCTGCTTAAATTAAGTTTTATAGAGCTCGGAATTAATATTATGGATTTCAACAAACTCTCTCAATGGTATATTTGCCTTCGTAATATTTATCATTTGGAATCTCTATTGGTGTTGTGTTTGTATAAATTTAATTCTTTTTTACTCTGAGTAAAGAGGTGAGGCCAGAAGAGGGAGGGGCTGGGAGGGGCTGGGTAAGCTGCAATGGGGATAAACCGGAACAGGTTAAAAACAGGGTGGAATGAATCTAAAATAATCAGCCGAAACATGCCATCAACTTTAGCAGTATTTTGGGCTTAGATCTTTGCCGTTGCACGCAAAAGACGCGACTTAAGCATTCCTAGCACAATCAAACCGGCGACTGTGGTGTAGCGTTTTGGCACGTCGTTGTCAAACGTAGGAGACCTAAGTTCGGTTGCTGTATGGGGAGAATTTTCATCGAGTAAAAATGGGAGAGCCTTCTCTCTCTCTCTCTCTCTCTCTCTCTCTCTCTCTGTCTGTCTCTCTATCGCTCTCTCTCTCTCTGTGTCTCCCCCTCTGTCTCTCTGTCTCTCTTTCTCCCCCCCCCCTCTTTCTCTCTCTCTCTCTCTCTCTCTCTCTCTCTCTCTCTCTCTCTCTCTCTCTTGCCTAAATACAAATTTTAAAGTGAGTCTCAAGGAGTGCAACACGAATACAAAACTCCTCCGCGACAATGCAGCGCCCCACAAAAGAAGGGCCACAACTCTGTGCATTCTAGAGCAAGCGATCAAAGTGTTTGCCTAATTCAGGTGCAGTCCTGACTTATCTTCCTGTGACTTCTGGTTATTTCCAATTTCGAAATATTATAAACTTGCTGGACGATAGTTTGATAGAGTTCAGGACCCAACAAAAGTTGTAAACTCAGAGCTGCGAAGCAAACCAGAAGCTGATCACCACTGTGCGTCCAAGAACTGGCTGCGAAGGCTGAAATCCTGCATACATGGTCGAGAAATAAAAATTTAGGGACTGAAAATTTCAGGTCTGTAATACATGTATTAGAAGGTTACTAGATGCTAGAGTACTTCCATTACGTATCTGAAAAAAAAAACACATCCCTTGCATGTTTAGCAAATTGTGACTTAAACCTTTTAAAACATTCGGGAAAATATCCTAGAAGGTCTCATACTGTTTCATTGAAACCAATTGATGATTTTGGTGGGTGTTTTTCTACTATTACAATGATCTGCTTGCTGAGAAGCCAGAGAGTCGCATTTCGTATTATGAATCTTAATGGTATTTTCAGCTACAAAAAATCATTTTTTTATTTCAAAAATTTCTATCTATTGTTTTGTTGTTGTTGTTGTTGTTGTTGTTGTTGTTGTTTTGTTTTCTGTTTTAGTTTTTTGTTGTTTTTTTGTTGCTATGTAGGCACTTCAGACAGTAAGGAGGTCCATGTCGGCCGTGTGCTTTGGAAGCGAAGCGAGAAGCTGCTCAAGTTTCGCTCCACGACAGTTCTGTCTGATGGCGATACAGAGCTGTTCGCTGAATTGCGTTGTTTCCAGCCGTTCAATGGTATGGACATTGGCATCGAGAAGGAAGCATGCGTCAACCACTAGACCTAAACACCATGGTACGGGCCTTTGGAATCTTGTCAGTGATTCTGCGAAACAGAAAGTTGCCCTTGGAGATGGAGGATATGGATGGTCGGTATCTTGGCTTTTCTTCTTGCATGTTGAATTACATCTCAGTCTGTGTTGGCCCTGACAAGCATGGTCGAAGCCATCCTCATTAATTATAGACCTAAATTGTATCAATGGAGGTGTATAAACACCTACATAAAAAACACAGCCTAAAAGCAAAATGATGAGCGTATGAAGAAACAACTGTAGAACACTAAACGGGCTATGGTGGATCAAAATACAGCTAAGCATGAAACGGTGAAGGAAGCAAAAGGAAAGAAGGGAAGAACAGCTGGAGTCATCAGAAGGGCAGCCTGCCATTGGGCTGGACACTTCTAGGACAACACGGGTAGACGATTTTTGCGGGGGGTTTTGCGTTTCCGATTCTTTTCTTACGTTTTCTCTAATCTTAAATGTCTCGTTGAAATGATCAAGATAGTGGAAGAGAATACAGAAGCTGCTGCTCTTTTCTGAACAAAGAACGACGTTAACACATTGACAGTTCCATGACGTTTCTAATTCCAGTATACGATGTAAACAAAACATGCCCCCTAGCAACCCTTTACACAGTTCTAAAAGTTTCGTCCACTACTTAGATATAATGATGAACCGAGTTCAGAGCAATGACGTATTTTAGAAAAGGTTGATATTTTTACAAAGCCAAAAACAAAAATCCGGTTTCTCGATTTGCGTGGATCGCAAAGGTTGAAAAGATCCTAACAATTTTTACTCTTCACACCTTATAGCAATTAATGCTGATGGCTCTGACATTTCCCTACCTCCGTACTGCATTCATACAGGGGAAGAATTATTACGTCCACCCTTTCTTAATTGCTTCGTTATAGATCGATGGCTAAATATAATCGTGTGTAATGTAACGATTTGCCCTTACAGCAAGGGAGGCCACATTAACTCTCACAGAAATAACAGTGCCGAAGCTCGCGAGATCTGCCATTCAACTCAATGCGCTGAACAGTGTTAGTTCAGACCTCGATGCTCACACACCTCCACAATTATATCAACCGCGGACGATTTCTATTTTTAACCAGCTTGCTCTTTTCGACCGAAAGTTGAGAGGGAATTGATTGACACTGATTTCGGTCTGGCGTAATACGGGATCAGTGCTAACACTCAAAGAAAAACAAAACTGCCTGGAATGAGGACATGACAACGGGGTGAAAAGGTTCTGGCTACTTGTGAACTACGAGCCAGTGGTAGACCTCTGCACGTCAGCTTGGATACAAGCAATTCACTAATTAAAATTGTTTTACGATAAGCCACCAGCTGCTTTTCTTTGATACGGTTGTTGTTGTAGTTGTTGTTGCTGTTGTAGTAGTAGTTGCTGCTGCTGTTGTTGTTGTTGTTGTTGTTGTTGTTGTTGTTGTTGTTGTTGTTGTTGTTTTTGTTGTTGTTATCGGTCCATCAATACTTTGGCTCGTGTCCTTCTGTCCAATGCCATGCAGTGATACTGATAAGTGCAGGTTTGCCACAGTTACTGTAGTGTTTCATAGAGATTGATGTGGTTTGACACGTTTGATAGGCCGTTGACCAGTGCACCCTATGTCAAATTGACCCCTCCCTCGTTTATGATCCGACAATCTATCATGCCTTCTGTAACATTCAGCTCACATACAAAATATCTGACCCCCATAATTTTAGTGGCCCCAGATTAATTGTTTGCATCAAATATATTAGTCTGTGAATCTAGAAAATGAAACCCATATTTGATTGAAAAGGATTTATCAAATTGTGCGAACATGTATAAAAATTTAATAGAGATTTTTTTGTAGCGGAAAGATGCTTCTTCATTCTCCACTCTATGTACCGCCAGATCTACATTTGCGTCACCTTGATCTCATCCGTTTAAGACACTTTTAATGTGTAGTATTAAGATTGGGTGAAAAGGAGGGGAAGCCCCCCCCCCCTTTCCCCTCCTTTTCATCCAATCTTAATAAATCTACTTTTACCGGAATAATTCACTTCTTAAGTATATTTTACTTTTTTGTCAATAGGAGAGAAAAACATTTACATTGTATTTTGCTTCGCAAAATATTCTCAGTACATCGCCACAATTTGGAACATTTAAGAGATAGGTTTTAAACCCTGCCTGTCAGGGTCAACCCTGGCTGAGCAGGATCTGACGCCCTATCAGAAAAACCAAGACACTCGATGAAAAGAAAAAAAATGTTTATGTGAGGCAACATGGTGAAATCAGGCGCTCGTCAAAACAATGAAAGTAAAGAAACTGACATTTTTTTAAACTGGTTTGGCGATTTTCATCGAAATTGTGTTCTTTCGCTTAACACCTTCAAACTTATACCCTATTTAAGAACCCATTTCAGTGTGAATTATATTGAAGAAAAAAAAAACCCAGTTGATTTTTGGCGCAAAAGTGTAATTTGTCAGTTTCCATGGATTTTGAGGCTTTGTAAATAACCAAACTTTGGCGGCCATTTTATTACTAATTTTATTTCTGAACCCAAGCAACCACCACCTTATTCAATCTCAAATATCTGAACATGTACTAAAAAACAAATGGGTAATTTTTTCATCGAACGCAGGGCAAATGAACAAGCTTTAAGGCAATACCAGTAACTCCACATGCCCCAAAATTGACGAGCGCGAGATTCCACCACAGCATGACACATAATATTTCTCCACACGGGAATCGACTCAGGTCCTCTGTGTATGACGGCAAAACTCCCAACCACCACACCACAGACGCCGGTAGGGTACAACGATTTCGAAAAGTACTTATATAACCTACTTTCTTTCTCCATTTTTGGTTCTGACTGTTATATTCGAGTCGGTTGGTTTAGCTGGCCTATGACACAATTGATTTGCCAGCCCATCAACCACTTTTGATAAATCACTGCGTCAATCCTGTCTTAGCATCCGGCCCTTTTCGAAATCACCACAAATGTCACCAAAATCACGTAATGGAACTACTTGAAAACGTCACGGAAAATGAAAGCATCCAATCCAATACAGTTGAGACTTTTACTACAGTGTCGTGACTTTTCAGAAATGTCAGTTGCACCAACTTCAAGCCGTCCTTGAAATAAATAAAAGCAAGAAAGCGGAAAACTCCCTTTAAAAAGTTTTAATGCACATTATAATTTTATCTACTTATCGTTCTCCTAAACACACCCCACTATCACAGTGCAATCGATGACGATACGCATATCACATTATAAACATAAGTGTACTTTTAATTTTAAATGACTTACTATCCCAAAATCCTTTTATAGGGTCTGTTTTTAAATGAATTTTAAAATTTGCACTCGACTGTGTATCCATCAAACGCTGTGGCGTGGACATTCTTCCCCCTTTTAAACACTATTCTCGAGGTCTGGTTTTAAAAGCGGTGGAATTTATATAGTTTTATAAAAGTATGAACAGCATACGGGTAAGGAAGAAACCATACAACCCGACATGCACCATAAACGATGAAGGGGATAACACCATTTTCAGCAAGGATGCTATTAAGAAAAGATGGGAAAATTTCTTTCAAGAACTTGTCAACCCAGACATTTGCCACAGACAACAAGGAAAATTCCTACCAACATATACAGGGCAACCTATACTGTCAAGAGAAATTGAATCTGCACTCTAAACTAGTCCCATGAACGAAGTCCCAAGACCAGATAACATCTTAGTGGAAGCCATAAGAGCTTGGGAAAACACGGGTGGCTTAGGAGAATTTTCAGTAGAGCATGGGAGGAAAGGAAATGCCCAGAAGACGGACAGAAAACTATAGGGGTCCCACTGTGGAAAAAGAAAGGAAAACAAACTCAACTGCATAGCGTACAGAGGCAGACCTATCGTAGAGTTAGACCTATTGTAGAGAAAAACTTGAGCGAAGCTCAGTTTGGATTCCGAGAGGGAAAAGGATGCACGGATGCTATATTTGCATTACGACAGCTATGCAAGAAAATCATCGAACACAACAAAAAATCCAGCATCGTCTTTATAGACCAGGAGGAGGCTTTTGACAGAGTAAACCATGCCAAACTATGGAAGACATTTGAAAGGTGTGTCGCCAGAGGAGAACTGCTAGTCAATGTCAGAGCTCTATGACAGCAGAAACTCAGTAAAAACAAAGGAGGCAATACAGACTGGTACAAAATAAGACCTGGAGTACGACACGGGTGCGTTCTATCTCTCCTCCTTTAAACAAAATATTTATGGACACCAAAACGCAAGACGCAAACTGAAGTCCAGAAAACCTTAAGGAACTTCTGTTTGCAATGTCTTGTTTATCCAAGCCAACAAAGCTTCCAAAATCACATTACTAAACTGAACAACAGCTGCAAGACATTTGCCATAAAAATAAACACATCAAAAACAGAGGTTATGAAAGTGAACCGAAACCATAGACCCCTAAACGTACATCTCAATAGTAAACAACTGAAACAGATGGAGGAGTTTAAATATCCTGGCAGCACGGGTCCATAGACAGAGAAACAGAAATGTAAACTCAAAAAACTAACACCATCACTTACCAGCTTACACCCCCTGCAATCTCATCCAAACATTTCCATGGAGACAGCTGTTGAATTCAATATTCATACCAGCATTCTGAACCAGTGCCAGGCCTGGACATGAAGTAAAATCCAAAAAAACAAAATCACTGTGTGCGAGATAAAAATGCCTCCGCAAAACTTGCAACATCGCATGAAAAGACAGGCAGAGAAATGGAGAAGTAGGAGCGACTATCGGCACGGAGTCCTGCCTGCATTTCATAGAAAAATAGAGACTAAAATGGTTATGCCACCGTTCACCTAGCCAGCCCCGAAATCCTATAACACCAAGTACTCATGCTATAAAGGGGGGGGTGACTAAATAAAAGATGGATTGGGGAAGTAAAGGGAACCCTATGAAATTATAATAAACCAACTGCAACTGAAAGAGGTGCAGAGCTGGCCTACCATAGAAACTGCATAATTAATTATTGTGTCCTCTATGTTTAACGGCAACAGGGGATGAAAAAGTAAATGTAAAATAAAGTAATAGTGTCGATGGAGATATGTAAAGAGAGAGTTGCAGTATTCCACGCTAGAGAACACAAACTATGAGACAATGATTTTCAAGGAGCATTCATTTATGGAAAACAAAGAATACAGGTAACAAGCGATCGCTTGGTATAAATGGGGAATGCAGTGGTTTCTAAAGCATTTTGACTACAAAAACATCCCTAGATTTTTCACTTTGTGAGTAAAATATATTATTCTTTTTTTTTTAGTTCCCATGAGCTCTTAATCAAAAGATTTGAAACTCTTTGGATTTCATAGTAATGCCTCTGTATTCTCTTCTTGAAGACCGATTTGTTGTCTAACATCCATTATTTCACATAATCAATACCTGGGCCAATGTTTAGAGTTAATTCATAAACATCTTATGGTAAAACAGATATATACAGTTATGTATCATCGACATACAGGTGAAAGTTTAAATAGGATTTTCTACAAAGTAAGGTCAAGAGGTATAATATGTAATGTATAGAATTGGGCCCAAAACTAACCCATGTGGTACACCATAATAAAGATCAACCACTGACAAGATATGTCCTCACAAATAAGGTCTGAAACAACCGAGAACAGCTTGGGGTAATCTTTATTATACAGATTCCAAGGACAGCATCTTAGTAATTTTAGTTTAGCACGTATTGTAATCTGAACGGTGGATTTATGTTTCCCGTATCGAGTGTTGGGTACAACATGGTAATTTTCCAAAATGTCCATCTATCTTGAATAAAAGTCGAGGCATTTGTGACCGAAGGAGATTGCAGTCTCTGGTATATTGGCATCAGAAGTAAAATTATCATGAAAATAGCCGCCAAAGTTTGTTAACTTCCAAATCTTGAGTGTCCTTGAGGGTTTTTTTGGTGCCTTTATTCAAAGATTTTCATTTTTAAAAAATACACGTAGAAATGTGTTTTTAAACGGCCGTTAACACTGATTCTAAAAAAACAGAAAGGAAAAGAAAAAGGTTTAAAATTGCCAAATGCGCGGAAAATTCCAGTTTCTTTGTTTTCATAATTTTGACGAGCGCCTGATATCACCAATATGCCATATAATTTACTGTCGTTTACAATCTTTCTAAATCAAGGTCAGCTTAGTTGGTATTATGTTGGACTTCGAAGCGGTTGGTGCAGGGTCGAATCCCAACTGGGCGTTCTGAACTTAAGCGCGCGCGTGTGTGTGTGTTTTAGGTTCTACACCCGTTTGGCACGGTCCTATCAGAGATATGCACGTTAAACCCTTAGGTCATGCCTCTTAAATAACCTTGCAGTGTTGAAAGGTGCTGTGAACTAGGGCTGGGCATTGAGTCGCTTTAGCAAAATCCGGATAATATATTAGTGCACCTTTTCGGCAAATAATATGATGTGAACCGCTATGGCAAATGGGTTAGAACCACTTCGACAAACGAGTTAGCACTACTTCAACAAATGGGTGCACCCGCTTTGGCAAACGGATCAGGAAAGAGAGTTAAGAGTTTGAATTCGGATGATGTTTCATTGAGAATTATCCGGTTATCCTTTATATTATCCGGATTTTGCCCACCTCTACTGTGAACCTTGGAGCAAGATGTGAACCGATGCAATGACCGCAGTGACGTCAGATTCTGCTTTGGATATCAAATGGCATGCTGCCGTAAGCGTGTTTTTAGATCACTAGTTTGGCATTGTCTACAATGGTTCCTAGACAAACAGTATTAGATTTGTGGCACCTTGATGAATCAGCCAGTTCTAACCTTTCTTTCATACCCCATCCTCAATCTTCTAGGACAACATAAGCTCTGAAAATAGTTACGAAGAATGACAGTGGTGCACCGTGTGACTGAAAGATGTTCTCCCACTTGCCAGCATACTGGAAGAAAAAAACAACCTGATCTCCCTTCCCGTTCTAAAGGAGAAAAAAAATAGGGTAATGAAGAAGCCGACTTTCTGTTTCACATATCCATTTGGGTTTTCTTTTTCTTTTATTTTTTTTTGGGGGGGGGGGGTGGTTTTCTTAAGGTAAACAAAAAAACAGACACAAGGCTAAAGGGAAAAATAATATAATATAAAAAGCCCAATAAAATTTGAAAGGGTAAAGATAGAGAGAAGGGAAAAATTTTTGTTTTTTTTTCTAATAAAATATAAAGACAGCAGACCAACGGTGTTTACTATTTAATTAAGGGTAAGCTCGGATTTGGCGTCAAATTCTGATCAGAACAAGTTAAATTAGCTTAGAACAAACTCTTTTAGATAAGCTCATCCCCCGCTTCTCCTTAATTTCTGTGCTCTAAAATCTCTTCACTGTGGATTCGAACAGTTTTATAGCAATCAAGGGGTTATGGGACAGGCGGGGACGGGGGTTGCTCACCCAAAAGAAAGCAAAAGAGAAAGGAAATATAATGAAATCGTGAACATAATAACAGGCAAGGAAAAAAAACAGAGAGAGAGAGAGAGAGAGAGAGAGAGAGAGAGAGAGAGAGAGAGAGAGAGAGAGAGAGAGAGAGAGAGAGAGAGACAGAGAGACAGACAGACAGAAAGAGAGAGAGAGAGAGAGAGACCCCCCCCCCAAAAAAAAAAAGCAGAAAGTGACCGATGGTGTCACTTTTGACCGCCGCTCGATTGCACTGTTAACTCCCGCTCGCACAAGAAACGAGACATAGTTTGCGTTGCGTTTACAAATCGTGCTGAGAAGGGAAATAATTCAGGGGAGCAGAATGAATGCCCCTGCCAGCTTTTTGCCCGAGTCTTGTACAGGGTTATTGTTCCTGCTACTCTGTGTTTAGACAGCGCGAAGACATGCGTCAATGTAGCTTTTAAAGACTGCTAGTTTGCGTGAGGTTTGTGCAGACGACGGAAATGAATGAACGGACGTGAGTATGGAAGGCGGGAATACGGTCAGAAAACGGAAAGAAGAAGAGAATTGATAAGATGAGGAAGAATGAAGCGGTTAATTATAAGATGGGGTGGGGGCGGATGAGAGGAATAGAAAATAGACAGATATAGATAGAGAGATAGATAGACCGATGTAGATAGGTAGATATACCGATATAGATAGACAGATATAGATAGAGAGATAGATAGATACACGTACTTACTTACTTACTCTCTCGTTATACCGTCAGGTACATCAGGCGGAGAGCAGTCGACGGGACGCTTGTCTGTCCCTGGCCACTTTCTCCAATTTCGGCACATCTTGGCACTTTGTGATTGTCTCTTCTCGCATTGTGCCTCTATAGCTTCCAGTTGGTCTTCCCCGCTTTCTCTTTCCCGTTTGTTTCCAATACCATGTCAGATCGGGCAATCTCGTCTTCGGATTTTCAGAACATGTCCCAGATATCTCCATTTTCTCTCTTATTTGTTGTGGTGATATCTTCAATTTCAGCTCTTTCCAACATTTTATTATTTGTAATAAATTAATTCCATTTTATCAGTAAAATTCTTCGTAGACATTTTGTATGGAAACTTTTTAAATTTTCGCTGAATTGTTTTGTTTGTTTTGCATATCTCTGAACCATACGTCAATACTGCCAAAATATTGCTTTCATAAATGTTTAATGTCGTCTTCAATGGAATGATCTTTGACTTCCATGATTATAGTTTTAAATTTCACAATTTCATTCATGCATTTTTAAAGTCTTTGGTGGACTCCGTCAAGGCAGTCTGCAGTTTTAGATATAAGGCTGCCAAGGAATTTATTATGGTTCTCCATTAAGAGTGATGGGCGTAGTTTCTGATGATAGACGTAGTACTTCTGTTTTGGATATATACATTTATTTTATAGGGCCAACTTTTCCCTCAACTTTTGCAAGTTCGTCTTTAAAAAAAAATTGCATTTCATGTACTGTGGTGTTTAATAGGAAGATGCCATCCGTAAAATCTAGATCTCCTAAATATGTGCCACTTGCCCGTCCGATGCCTGTTTCAATGTATTTACTCTGTCTCGTTACAAAATCTATCACAATTCCAAAAAGTACTGGTGATAATATATACAGCCTTGTCTTACACCAGTGTTTACTTCAAAAGGTGTAGATAGTTCTCCTTCAAATAGAACACAGCAGCTTGCATTGGTATTATATAATGATCTTATACAGTTTATTATTTTTGTTGGGATGCCATAAATTGCATGAATTTTCCACAGGACCTCTCGGTCTATGCTGTCAAAGGCTTTTTTAAAGTCCACAAAGCTCAAGACAATTGGGACATTCAATTCGTTGCTTCGTTCTACGATATTTTTCAGAACAAATAATCAAACATAAGAAAACTCTTGTTCACTTTGCGACAAAAATCCCACCCACTTTGTTTGCAGTACTCTTGCAGCAGCCAGTATCAATACTGATGAGCAGTTTCTTGAAGTTACTTTTTGAACTACCGTATATGGGATTTTTAAAAAGAAGTTTTTCAAGGCCTGAACAGATAGGGGTTGAGAAAGATCAGGATAATAATACGACTAGTGCAACTTTATTGTGAGTACCCAAGCAAAAGAATGAACGGCGAATCATGCTCGCCGATTACTATCCCAGACCTGGCATTTTGATTACTATGATTCAGTCTTTAGATTCAAAAGTAGTATCACAAAGACAATTTTTAACAACCCACCTATGCTCTTCCCCCTCCCCCAAATCAATGCACACCAATGATTGTAGTCAATATAACCCCCCC
>NW_004797890.1:246539-249454 GCF_000002075.1 Aplysia californica | reverse complement strand
TGTGTGTGTGTGTGTGTGTGCGTGCGTGCCCGTATGTAAAGTATCGGATGCGAACCATTTTCTCAAAATGGATGATCCACCTTACGACAGTACGAAGTCCATGGCACCTATTGGTTGAATTCATCTCTCACCCAAGAGCCATCACATCTAACAGTGTCAGTGCTCCCAGGCGAAAGATAACATTTGTAGAGTTCACGAGGTGACACGGACGATATCAAATATTCATCGGAAAGTGGACAACCTCGAACGCCCTTGAACGTACTGCAACAGTTGCCACTCTCAATGTTTGCAAGGATGGATTTTGATCTTAATTTTGACGATGTAAGGGGTGGGGGGTTAAACACCCCCCCAAAAAAAAAACAACAACACCCCAACAACAACAAAAAAATAAAATAAAATGGGAATATTTTCACGCCCGTCCAAGAAATGTCATTGCTGTTTGGTAGCCGCACATCTATCGTCTTCATTTCTTCTCTTTTTTTTTTCTTTGTACGTTAGTACTCTAGTAATACCTCAAATCTGCGGCATCCGAACGACTTAACTGTGTTACAAGTGCCGTTAAACTCTAACTGAAACTAACGTACAAAGAAATGCTCATTCAAATTTATAAAAAGTATAAGCTTTTCTTTGAACATACTTTAATAATGCGTCTTTTAACAAGATTTCCATCAATTTCGTCAGTGATGGTTTGGTGGCGCCTTAAATTTGCAATGTTCGAGAGTTTAAAAGAAATTCGCCAAAGCATGTCGCGCTCTCGAAATGCTAAAAGCAGCGCTACTGCATCAATGGTATTGGGCGATCAAATCACGAATTCAAATCATTCGTGAAAAACTGATTGGGTAAAATGCGAAAACAACAACAAAACCAAACCACCACCACAGCCCCCCCCCCCCGAAAAAACAAAAACAAAACAAAAAAACTGAGCGTAGCAAAAACCAACATAAAACCCTGACGTGCAATAATAAGTTACCCCGCTACACCACCACTAGTCAAAGAACCACACGGTCTACCTTGCAGCGAGTGATGTAATAATATGTGTGTAAGTAAGCCTAATTGCATATTACCACTCAACCGGACAGCCACCGTCGTCGAGTCGACGTAGAACATAACTTGTAACTGACCGACCCTTGACGAGATAAACCCGTGTACGGCGCTCTACTTTACTTCCTCCGACACACACTAACACTTTGTCTTACGAGGACGTTCACCTCATGCACTGCTGCGTATGATATTCGACTACACTGTTCGAATAATATCGTTTCTGCTTCACTGGTCATTTTTAATCGAAGGTTTTTTGGCACGTCAAATTGTGTCGCTTCGGACGAGTTTATTTAATGAAAGGATTTTATTTCCTTAAAAAACGGATTTATTTAATTTTAATTTTAATTTTTAAAAATTTCATTTTATTTATTCTTTTTTTGTTGTTGTTACGTATTATCACTCCAGCACCGAGGTAGTAGGACGAGTGTTGCGGTCTAAACCGAGGTAAACAAAAAATGGACAGGAATGATAGATTATGGAGTTTGAGAAAAGGACCCGAAGCCACTACGTAGTTACTTTCCATAGCCACTGGTCACTAGACACGGACTAGTTTTTTCATTCCGCATTACTGATATCTGTGATGTTAGGGTTAATTTTTTTATCGTTGCATTTAGATGGCCTGGGTTCAATTCCCGAATGGGGAAGTGTTTTATTTAATACATCAGAGAATATCTTTTTAGTTAGTTTTAGTAGAGGTTTTACGGAACTCGCAACTGCGTAAGGTCACATGAGCGCCAGAAGATTAGATGTGTTACAAGAGAGTAACAAACATAAAAAAGAAGAAGGGGAGATAAGGACGATAGATGTTTGATAGGAAAGAAGAAGCAAACCACACCAGAGCACCCGCCAACCACCCACAGAGGATATTTTTGTCTGTTTGCTGGATTGTTGAGCCCCACTCAGCTCGAGGTGATCCTAACAGGGTCAGTGTCGGAGCAACTTGCCTCCAGAATTATCTAATGAATGACTATGGGTTACAAAAGCTGGCCAAGGCTGTAATGGTTTGCATTCTACAACGGACCAGTATTCCACAGTAGTAGGCTCAGTATTCTTTCTGGGTGATTACATTGACTTTACGAATTTAAATTCTATTAGATTATTGCATTTTCGGAAAAACACTTTTCGAATAGTCGAACGGGTCAAATGTAACCTTCGAAGCTTCGATGGCTTATAATTTCAGTACAATAACATTCGTACAGAACAAGTCGAGATATTTGCTCTCTTATTGTCTGGATAGCTACAAACTTACGATTGCGGTAAGTACAATTTACTAACCAGCTTAAGCTTGTATTATGGTGAAAGAGTTTTCTTGTGCTACGCACAGTTAATTCGATTTTTCTTTTCTCGCGTCATTCAAACTGGCATCGAGAACTTATATAATGCTTCTCATGCTTTTTAAGCTGCCATATTTTTTCCAGCTAATTTTTTTCCCTCCTCGAAAAGAGGGTTTGCCGGTTCTCCCCCCCCCCCCCTTTTTTTTTTCCTTATATAATCTAAGGACAAGAGCGGGAAGCACAGAGTTTTTTCCTGTCCCATTGAAATCGAAAGAAAAGGCCAATGTCAAACAGAGGGAGAGTTTCTTCCACACTCGGAACAGGAGGCTTGAGCATGTCTTAGCCACGATTACTCTTTCCCTGTCAAGGTCGTGGAGTATGTGAACAAGTGAGAGGGAATGCAATGAGGGGAAGCAAGGAAAATGAAACGAGAATACTGTCTGTCTGCCTGTCGGCCTGTCTGTTTGTCTGTTTGTCTGTCTATTCCAACTTTTCTGACTTTATTTAGTCTTTTCTCTCTTAATAATAATATTTATAAATTAAGACATGGTAATAACAATAGTAATGATAATAATAATAATGATGATGATGATAATTATA
>NW_004797890.1:241437-244975 GCF_000002075.1 Aplysia californica | reverse complement strand
GCCCTCTCTCTCTCGCCCTCTCTCTCTCTCTCTCTCTAATGTATGTAGTGCAGCGGTTAGAAACTTAGCTGTGGCACGCAGGAGACCCGAGTTCGATTGCCGAGTGAGGAGAATTTTCATCGTGTAGGCCTATCTCTGTCTTCTTAATGTTCTAAATTGTGTTGATGTTGGAGGAAAAACACTTACGTAAACAAAATTATCTCTATATCTCTGTCTCTGTCTCTCTATTTATCTATCTCTTTTTCTCTCTGTCTCTGTCTCTCTCCCCCTATCTCTTAACCTCTAGTTCTCTGTCTGTCTGTCTGTATGTTTGTCTGTCTGTCTGCTCGTCTTACTGTCTGTCGCTCCTCCCCCCCTCACATAATTTGCATCATCCTCTAACTCTCAAACACACCTTCACCGCCTTCCATTCTTTCAGTACTTTCACAACCTCTCTTTACATTAAATTCCAAAAACTCACTCACTCACATACAGTACGTCTACATTATAAAACACACTTTGATAGCAGACCCAAACTTAACAAGATCACCCTAACTATTTGTCTCCGTGGAAAGAGACTCTTAAAAGCATAATATCTTCAATCCAGCTTGTACCCATTATGCTTTCAGAGTAGGGTATCTCTCCTCCGAAAATAAAATAAAATTACTTTTACTTAACCAAGTAACTGCGAGATGTTATGAAACTAATTTTGGACAGCTCAGTTTACCTGCTCTATTGAAATCGAAAGACTACGTTTATGTTTAAAGGATAGTCCAGTTTTAGAGGTTGGAGATCCCAAATGTCTTCTGTATCATAACATCATTTTGTTTTAAAAAAACGGGGGGCCAAACTGAATTACCAAATGTGAGGCAGCATGGTTAAGTCAGGCGCATGTCACAACATCGAAATGGGTGTTTGGCATTTTAAAAAAATATTTTTTTTGCTCAACACCTTTTATATTCTTTCAAAAACGCATTACTGTGTGGATGTTACCGAAAGACGTTGATTAAAGGAAAAAGAACTTTTAAAAAAAGTTAAATTTCCGTTTTCCAAGGACACTAAAGCTTTCAAAGTCATCCAATTTGGCCGCCATTTCCTTGCTTATTTTACCTCTCCCACCAGGCGACCCCACCTCCTTCAATAGCAAATATCTCGACAAGACAAATGAACTTATTTTAAGATGATATTGCTAACTCTAAAAGCTCAAAAATTGACGAACGCCTGATTCCACCCGGAGGGGGGGGGGGGGGGGTAGCGACCGAAACATTTTCTTCTCTAAAATTGTCTCCTTTCACCTCCTTTCCTGCTCTCTAGCAATGTTCTGTTGTCTGCTTTCATTTCCACTTTCTGCCCCCACCCCCTCACCTCCTTTGCCCTCTCCTCCGGGCTCCTGACTCTTTCTGCAGCCTTTCTACTGCTACTCCTTTACCCCTTACTGCTGTCTTTCTGCCACACCCCTGATCTTCTGATAGGAAAGATCTACACTTAGCCTTCTCGGAAATGGGCGAAAAATCTCGGAGGGCCCGTGTAAGTTGCTCACGTTAAAGATCCCTTGGTGGTCTAAAATCGGTAAGAGTAGGCTTCGGCCGCCACCCAGGCAAAATTCCAAATTTCCTACCAACTGAAAATATAAGGTGTATCCCGTGCGCTCATATGACCTTATGCAGTTGCGAGCGCCGTAAAACACTTTACTAAAACAAACAAAACAAACGATTCCACCGGGTCGTTTCACAAATGCAGAAAAGGGCGTTGTCCAAAGAGGCTATGCTGTGTTGTGTCTCGGGGGTCAAAACGTTTGATGAAAATGTTGCAGACTTCGTAGACAAACAATGCAGATTGAGTTAACCCCTTGTTTTACAAATACCGCTTCCCCTTCCCATGTCGACCGCCCCCTCCCCCCCTCTCTTTCTCTCTCTCTCTCTCTCTCTCCCTCTCTCTCTCTCTCAGTCTCACCTTTCTCTGTCTCTCTCTCTCTTCTCTCTCAATCTCTTTTCTCCACATTTGTCTTTTTCTCCCCTTTCCCATTCTGTCTCTCTGTCTCTATGTCTCTGTCTGTCTGTCTCTCTGCCCAACCCCCCTTTCTCTCTTTTCTTTCTGTGCATCCCCCCCTCTCTGTCTGTCTGTCTGTCTGTCTGTCTGTCTGTCTGTCTGTCTGTCTGTCTGTCTCTCTCTCTCTCTCTCTCTCTCTCTCTCTCTCTCTCTTCTTTCTGTTAACAGCTCTCCCTCCCCCCCCCTCTCTCTCTTTCTCCGCTCCTTTCCCCAAATCTCGTTATCAGACCCTGTTTTTTCCCCCGCTCGGCTCACGCCATCTCCCACTTCTATTTCCATTAAATATTCAGAGTGTTTGTAAAGGTATCTAGTCATGTTTTGTCCTCTAACTCCTTGCCTCCCTTCATACAATATGCTAAATCACAAGAGACGTGAAACAACGATTTTAAAGATATCTTTGTAAATTTGATAATTTTTTTTCAACATCGGTTTGTTAGACGGCTTTTGTATCAAATAACGAGGCGTTGTCAATCCTTCAATATTTTATTTTCAACGTAGACGGAATTTTTTACCTGAAGGCAAGCGCCCCCACGAAAGTTTGGAACCTTGTTATATATAATTTGGTTAATGTATAGCTTCTGCGACATAAAAAACATACTTCCCAGCCAGGAGTAAAAATGCAGAGTCAGAAAGGCCACACAAATTGTCCAGATATGGATCTATTTACTTTAAACCCGTGGGGGTAAAAAAAAAAAAACAACGAAAAGAAATTAGAAAGGTTAAAAAAAGAAATACATGTACAAGCAATCAAAAAGTTTTCGGCTTGAATTCTATAACGAAACAACCACGGAACGAAGCAAGTCGAGATAACTAGATAATGGATGTTCAGAGGGAATCCTTTCGTTGTCGTTTGGGATGGATATTATAATATTCCACCTCAAAGATTCAGACCTGCCGTTTCGCTGTTTTTGTCGTTTCGTAGTATGTGTCGTTTCGTTGTTTGTAACGTTTCGATTTTAGTCGTTTTGCTGAAGGTGTCGTAACCCTGTTTGTGTCGCTGTGGGGGTGGTGTCGTTTCGCTGATGGTGTCGTTTCAAGAGATGGATTTCCAGCCGAAGATGTAAAAGCAGAAAGTAATGAAGGTGGATGGGTCAGAGCGAAGGAAGATCTAGTTTTTCCCCGAGGGCTTATTTTTTTTTCTCTACAAATGCTGAGCTGCGTAAAATCATTCAGGGCTTTGATTGGATATTCCAGTTCTGTCAAAACCTGGATGCAAACTGTAGGCCTACAGCTCAAGCTGATAATGAAAAGGGTGGAAAGTGTGAAAGAAAACGAAATATTAAAAAAACAACATTTTGCAAACAAAAAAGTTAACGGGAAAAAGAAACGCAAGTAAATGTGGCAATTGAGATGCTGACAAGAAATTTGAGGAACCTAAATATCGTTCTGCGAAAATGCTCAACAATTTGTAAATCTGTTTATTTATACTTGTTTCTGCCAGGGAGAGGGTTGCACACAGAAAAAGAGAGAGCGAGCGAGCGAGCGAGAGAGAGAGAGAGAGAGAGAGAGA
>NW_004797890.1:237336-239707 GCF_000002075.1 Aplysia californica | reverse complement strand
GAGAGAGAGAAAGAGAGAGAGAGAGAAAGAGAGGGGGGATATGACGATGGGTTAGTAAAAGACAGACAGACAAAGAGACGGACAGACAGACAGACAGACAGACAGACAAAAGAATATATATGTAAGAAAAGAAAGAATAAACAATTTGATAGAAATTGAGACACAAAATTGGATCAGAAAAAGTGCGTACTAAAAAGGAAAAAGATTAACGAATCCAACGGGTTGTAATCAAAGTGAGACAAACAACTGGGTTGAGATGAGCCTTCACCTCTGGGTACCCCCAAAATAGACACACTAATGAACAACATTTGTCAGGCTTATCGAACTGGTGTCACTGCGTTGTGAATGAAAATAAATCACAAGTTCAAAAAAGTATGTACCCCTGTCGAAGTAGTTGAGAAAATATCTCCTCTAATTTAGTATTTATTCCATCTTTGAGCAAAAGGCAATTATCATTTTAAAACCTGCCGAAGACAGAATGGTCTCGTGATTTGTTAGACGTACATACCTAAAGAGAATGCTAAGAAGCAGAAATTAAGTTTTAAAATTGACCGTCTTGGTCTTGCTTTGAGTGGCTAGGAGTCGATGCCATAATCGTGCTATGACCTGATTGTCGGTTGGAACTAAAAAAACTGAGACAAAATTAAAGCACTCACAACAGCCATGATCTTATTCGGAGTTAGTCCCCCTGCTTTCTCTTTCGGGGTGAACTGACCAGTCTGGTTGTGAGCTTGTAATCAGTGCTCTTGACTACTTATGAGAGGGGCCCGAAAGGGCGGAGAATTTTTCTATGCGGCAATAAAACATATCGATTGTTTTGCAATCGGCTCATTGGTGATTTCACGAACGTATATTTCAATTCATAAGATCTACGTCCATGGATTGATTGGACTTCTTCGATGTTCCCACATTATGACAAGGAAACAGCTGTAATTTCATTATGTAGACTCTGGCTGTGAGGATGGTTGAAGGCTGTCTTTGGTGAGTGTTTTTCTCATTCAGTGGAGTCTGTTTGCCCTCATGTTCCCTTGCCGTTTTACAGGCAATATTCAAGAATCATTTTCATGTTCTTTTGTTGTTGCTGTTTTGTTTGTTTTTTCTTGGGGGGGGGGGTACCCTGAAAAACGCCCAAAACATCATACCAAACTTTTGAAAGTTGACAAAAAAAGCTTTAAAAAGTAAGATTTCGAGCTTCTCAAATCGATATTTTTTTGTCGTTGTCCTCGCTTGCTTCACCGATTTGGAGTATAAGATTGTCCCAGGAGAATCTTTGTGTACTCTTCAAATTTTGGTTTTGCTGGTAGCAAACAGTTTGATGTTGCTCAAAGAAATATTAGTGTTTGCTATTGTCTAACATAACCGGTGCATTAGACTCGCGCATACTGATAAAGGCTCCTTTATTTCTTCAGTCTGAAGAAAGAAAAAAAAGTACACCTGAACCTATTTCTGAACGATGAGAGCCCTTAAAGAATAGCATTAGGTAGTCGAAAGTCGTGTCGTAGTTTCATTCGAAAGTCCATAACAAGGGACATTTAATATGCGAACACTCAAAAGAATTCAATGTTTAATGACGTCACTGCACGCGAATCGAACTTTCGACGTTGACTTAATCGAAGTCTACACGCGTCATTTGCAGATTCACGTTCGTCAATCCATGCTCTGTCCTGGAACATGAGGAGCAAATAATATAATAAAATGAGGAATGCATGGGTGTTGTGGTCCAACCCAGGTCTCGTACTGTTTGTCCAACATCTGCACCGTGTTATTGAAAACAGATATTTGCTTTGCCAGCATAGTTCTTTGCGAACGGCACATTTTTCCTTTTTTTTGGCACGTGACATGTGCACAGATTAGCGAGTGTTGTGTATCCTTATATATATCAAGGGATTAAAAAAAACCCCTATATCTTGGAGTAGGATTCGTAGTCAGTAGAGTCTGGATAGAAGGTTACTTCCTTTAAAAATACAAATGTATACCGATAGCTGTAACTTTTCAAAGGTCATTGTGGGTAGTTGGTGGGTGCTCTGGTATGACCCTTATCAAATATCTATTGTCTTTATCTCTCTTCCTTTTACTTTGTATGTTACTCTTTAGTGCTGCCTCTAATGTTCAACTCCTATTGGCCTATTTGTGTTGAAAGTTCAGTAAAACACTTATCAAAACCGGCCGATCAACAATACACAAAAGAAAGAACGAAACAATTTTGGAAGATGAATTTAAAAGAAAACTCCTAACCCTAACCCAACTCCCCTAACCTTAGCCCTAACCTTAAACCTAACCCTAACCCTAACCCTAACCCTAACCCAACTCCCCTAACCTTAGCCCTAACCTTAACCCTAACCCTAACCCTAACCCTAACCCAAAACCTAAC
>NW_004797890.1:235258-236789 GCF_000002075.1 Aplysia californica | reverse complement strand
TGTGTGTGTGTGTGTGTGTGTGTGTGTGTATGTGTGTGTGTGTGCATGTGTGTGTAGATTGTTTGATATATGTTCAAGTTATGCAATTCTTTGCAACCAGTGATTAAATTGAAATATATTGTACTACTACTGCTATTTACTTGCCTAAACATCTTCTGAAAAGTCACAATTCTGATGCTTCTGTTTTATTTTCTCTTACTTTAGTAATTGTCCAGCATTCACAGCCATATACAATGGTTGGCCACACATAACCTGTCAAAACCTTTATTTTACGATGACAATACATCGAGACGTTTTTTTTAAAGTAAGCCATTTGCATTTTTATATGATCTACTTGTTGACCAGTTGCTATCAACAAATAGCCCTAGTATTTAATTTCAAATGGACGAGTTCATTACAAGTGTGACCTTAGCACCGAAAGCTCATATCTGAGCAAGCATAATTACCGGTTTACAATCTCTAGTTGCCATTTATTAGTACGAGCGGTTGGAGGGTGCCATTGGTAGGTCCTACTTTTGTCCTTCCCTCTGTTGTTTCTGCCCGTCTGTCTAACTTTCCCCCCATACTAACAAAATAATATCGTGTCTTAGTGCATCTCTTTACTCCAACTCACCTACAGTCTTGCTTCTTACTTTATCTACATCGCTGGAATAATGTTTGGCCTAGTCGATCAGGCTTAGCTCGGTCCGACGTTGTGTCCTTGGGAAAGGCACTTAACACGACTTTCCCATTTGGCTCGGTCCTTTTGGGGATGGACGTTAAACCCAGAACCCCTGCCTCTTAAATAATCTAATAGTGTTGATAGGGGCGTTAAACGTATACCATTTCACCATACCATTTATGCCGATCTGTCTCTTTTCCTGATCGGCGACTATGGTGTGGAGGTTATGCGCTTCGCTGTCGCAGACACGAAACCCGAGTACGATTCCGGAATAGGGGGACATAAATTTTATCGAATGTTGTGGTCTTTCTGCGGGGATGTTGTATCCCTCTCAGCCTGGGTTGGCTCTAACAGGCAAGGTCGAAGCCCGCTTCTTAAGTGTTCTAAATTGATTCGATGGAGGCGTGAAGACACTTTGCTTTAAAAAAAGGTAGACATGTCTCTCTTTCTGGGTTCTACCTCATTTCTGTCTACAAAATCTCATACCGTTAGGAACTACGAGGCAAACTATTTTCTGGCTTTTACTGTAGCAATGTAAAGTACACTGCTGCTAGGCTAGCCTGTTCTACTCTCCGCTGTCTAGATCAGAGTTTGTCATCCTTTTTATCATGGCGAACACTCACTTTTGCCCCCATAAAGAGGCTAGATTTTTCTGTCGTCCTCCTGTATATATTTCCAAATGAGCCATTAGATATCAGCTATCACTACCCGGGTTATCCACAGCGCCCACAAAAGTTGCCATATCACCCAGGTTGACAAAGCCATGTTCTAGCCTGTCTCTTAACTCAGCTCTTTAACAGCAGACTACTGTTATCCTATCTATCTATCTATCTATCTATCTATCTATCTATCTATCTATCTATCTATCTA
>NW_004797890.1:231757-232887 GCF_000002075.1 Aplysia californica | reverse complement strand
GAAGTAGAAGTAGAAGTAGAAGTAGAAGTAGAAGAAGAAGAAGAAGAAGAAGAAGAAGAAGAAGAAGAAGAAAAAAGAGAAGAAGAAGTTCTGTATCTCTCCCCCCCCCCTCAATTAAAAACAACCTAATCACTCCCGAGGAGCCCTGTTTTCTTCAAGACTCCAAACAAATCGTGTCCTTTACTTTTAGCCTACTGTTTAAAAAACCCCAACCCCACTATATTATTTCCTTTGGATAAGACGTGATGGAAGTGACACAATGTGGGTGGTTGTGGTTTGCTCCTTTCCTTTAGCTCTACGCCTTCCTTTTTGTGTTTGTTACTCTCTCATAACACCTCTAATCTTCGGCACTTGTGTGGCCTAATTGTGTGGCAAGGGCCGTAAAACTCTTACAAAACAGAAAAAAATACGCATTACTTCCTTTTTTAAAAGTAGGCATTTTTACTGCTTCTACCCACATAACTTCATTTAGCAGGCGGTTTTCCGACCCTGCCAGCCAGGGCTATCCCGGACTGACTGAGAGGGATACAACATCCCAGCAGAATGACCAATATACTCGAGAAAATAAAATTCCCTCTCAGGAATTGAACTTGGATCTCCTGTGCACAACAGCGAAGAGCTTAACCGCTACATTACAGACGCTAGATGACTTCTTTATTCATACTGATTTTTTAAATTCTGTTTCCTTTGCATGAAACGTATAAAGCAAGCATACCATGAAATATGCAAATTTGTGTTTCAGATTTGTGTATGATGGATCAAAATGTTCACAGCTTTGCTTTTGGTCTGCTGTTTATTGGGCACATGTCTCCGCCACGTCTTTAGCAGTTCAAATATTTATCTAAATAGCAGTATATAGAGCAAAATGTCATTGAGTTAATGATTTATAGAGTATTAAAGCAAGCGTTGATTTCGGTTTAATATTCACACTTCAAAAGGGGTTTATCATCTGTTTTTTTTCCATCTGTTTCCATCTTTTTATTCAGAAGCTTTTTCTTAATTGTATTTCTCTTTTAGGGATTCTCTTTTTAGGCTTTCTTCTTCAGTCTTACGCTTTCCCACCATCCGTCCTTTCTCTGTCTGTCTGTCTGTCTGTCTGTCTGTCTGTCTGTCTGTCTGTCTGTCTGTCT
>NW_004797890.1:230080-230620 GCF_000002075.1 Aplysia californica | reverse complement strand
TCTCTCTCTCTCTCTCACTCTCTCTCTCTCCCCTCTGACCTTTTGCCTGCCGTATGTCTAAGATTTATCTCTGAGTCATTATTTATATCCCCCTCGGAGGGTTGTCCTAGTCAATTATAATATATTTATTACGTTAATGTCTCTTTTTATCGCTCGTGTGGTAACCCACGGATCCAACCCAACTCTTAGTAGACAGCGTTGGGTCCAGCTTAATATGTCGTTACCTTAGAATTACAAAGTTCTGTCTGACATTTTGGGCCGTTTTGAATTACTAAGACCATGAGGTCAGAAACCAAATGTTCTGTCTGCTTTATAAAAATAGTTAGATTATTCGGAGACTTTATCAAGATATTCAAAGACATGCTGTCTTTCTGTTTTTGCTGGTCTTTTTTATTCGTTTTTTTTCACAAGATACAAGGCATTAACTATTTTTTTAAAGTTGTTGCTTTTCTTATCGTATGTATAATGAATCTGATAACCAGGAAAAAAGCCCCCTTTTCCCTTTTTTCCACGCACGCGCACGCACGCACGCACACACAC
>NW_004797890.1:226592-227648 GCF_000002075.1 Aplysia californica | reverse complement strand
ACACACACACACACATTCACACACACATACACACACATATCTTACTCTCATTTCTCCATTTCCCGTTAATCTCACATGATCGCTCACCAAAAAGCATTCTGTTTTATTAAAAGAAAATTCGTTCCGAAACAAGCGAAATCGTCAACAGCTAACGCGAAACTACACACAACAAATCCTGATAGTTTCAGGCAGGAGCCTAATGTGACAACTTAGGTTTTCACTCCGAAAAGTAGACGAAAAGGATTTTGGAGAGAAGGCGGAGAGGGAAAGGGAGGAGGAGAAGGATACAGACTGACAGACAGACATGAGGTGGGGTGGGGGTGGAGGGAGACAGAGATACTTAGAGGAAGATAGAGAGAGAATTGAAAAAGGAGTTCTGAAAGATATATTTTTTACAGCCTAGCATTTGTGTTGCAGGAGCCGTAAAATTCTTATTAAAACTAAAAGAAATACACACAAGGTAGCATCGTAGCTTTTGGGGTTTTGTAATGGCTTATTTCTTTTCATTACTAAATAAAAAGATTTATTCCAAAACAATACTTGCTTAGACATAACATTGGGGTCTTGCTTAAAACCCGGTGCACGCTATCAATCAGATTCATTAAAATTTGCCTGAGTCAGAGACAACCATTATTATTTTCCTACATAGAGCCTTGAAATCTACCATTTTGGCTCGTTATGACCGATTCGACTCGCGACTTTGAAAAAACAGACGCGTTTACCTTTGAAGCTCACAGTAGAATTTAGCTGAATTCAGTCGTATTGCACCAAAATGGTAGCTTTTTGCCCCGCCCATGAAGCAAAATCTGGTTGGCCCCTACTCAATAAAAATGATTCGCATAGACAGAGGGCACTGGGTATTAGATACATCCGCTACCTTAACGATTTTCCACCCGATTTAGAATTTTCCCATAGGTGTGGAGCGAAAAGGAACAAACCATGAACTCAAGGACTTTTTGGGGGGTTGAGCTGAGCGATTGCGGATTTCTTTTTTTGAGGGGTGTTTTCTTTTCTTCTTATTCATTAATACTTATTTTTTGTTTCTCTTTATTATAT
>NW_004797890.1:223432-225356 GCF_000002075.1 Aplysia californica | reverse complement strand
AGAGAGAGAGAGAGAGAGAGAGAGAGAGAGATATTCGTTTTTAGAGACGTGTTGAAGAGATATGCATTGTCCAGTTTTCTAAGCAAACGAAGTTTCACGTGGGTTGCCAATAATTTTCTTGACTCTTCCGTTTTTCCCACTCTTCCATTTCAAAGACACACCGTCTTTTGGCCAGTGCTCGCTAAACACCCTCATTAAATTTACATAAAATTCCTATTTCCTCCGAATGCCGAGATGATTGATGGTTTGCGATTTTAAAATAAGCGACTCTTCACGCGACAAACACATCAAACAATGATAGATAGATAGATAGATAGATAGATAGATAGATAGATAGATAGATAGATAGATAGATAGATAGATAGATAGATAGATAGATAGATGGATCGATGGATGGACGGACGGATTGGGAGTGAGATAATTTGTCATGGGCGTGCTGATTAAGTATTCAGTAATGAAAGCAAAACATTACCAAAACAAGTACTTAAAAGTTAGGGGTACTAGAAGTGTAGTACTTAAACATAAACGAAACTAGTAAAGATACCAATGAATCGCACAACTAATACAAATAATATTAATAAGCTCACAGCGCCTCACATTGATACCGTGATTACTGAGAGTAAAACCTCATATTATACAAAAGAAAATAAATTTCATAATAATATAAACAAGAAAACCAGTTCAACCACATAAAGGTGAACTTTCCCTGGTAGATCTATACATTATTACCGAAACGTTAGCGGAACTTGTGCCAAATCGCGCGAGAATAAGTAACGGGACAGGGTCAACATTACTTGGCGTAGGAAAGTGCAGAAAAGAATACACGATTCTATAGGCATAAACGGTGATGTAAAGAAAGAGGCTTCAAACAGAATAGTAACAAGATACTCGAGTTACAAGATTAGGGTATGTGTTAATGTGTTTATGTGTGTATTTTGTGTATGTGTTGGAAACGGGTAGAGGGGGGCACGCATGTGTGATTTTGAATGAGTGTTTGCGTGTAGGTACGTGTGCGTGTGTGAGTGCGTGCGAACGCGTGCGTGTGTGTTTGTGAATATGTGAAATAGTAAGTTAATTATTGTTTATGTTTGTGTGTGCTTGTGCATAATTAATATATACTTTATTTCTTACGAGGCTAGTAATATGATGGTAATGACACGTTTTGTTTCCGTGAAAAGACGTGCCAAAAAGACCCAGCATGGATTTGACTAAGTAGACAATTAGTCTAATTAGTGGGTGGTTGATAGGTGCTCTGATTTAGTTTGTTCCTGCTTTCCTATCTCTTTTCACTTTGTTTCCTCCTTATTTTCTTTGAATGTTTATCTTCAGTTATACCTATAAAGCTTCGGCATTTTTTTCACCTATTTGTGCAGCAAGTGCCGTAAAGCTCTTACTAAAACTAAAACTAAAACTAAAGGTATTGCAAGGCTTTTCTGGTTCATAGTTGAAAAGGACCAGACGCCGACAGTTAACTGAAACCGTTATTTGAAGACCTTGTCCAGCCTCTTGAGATCTGGGAATAGACTTTTCGGTCTCAAGGAAAGACTAAATAATATCAATGTTGGCAATGTTAAAATGCTGGCTGGCATAAAGCTGTGCATCATCTATAATTGTATAGTCAAGGAAAATCCGTTCAAAGATAAATTAATTAATCCCTAGCGGAACCCGAGACGAAACGTATGGAGCTTTCATAGAGTTGATTTTTACCGTCCACTGGATTTCTACTGTTGGGGTCTCTGAAAGATAACATGTGCGCTCACGTGGGTGGTTGGTGGGTGCTTTGGTGTGGCTTACTCTATTTTCCTTGTTTCTCTTACTCCTTTTTTGTGTTTCTTAGACAGATAAATAGATAGATATATAGATAGATAAATAGATAGATAGATAGATAGATAGATAGATAGATAGATAGATAGATAGATAGATA
>NW_004797890.1:220521-222808 GCF_000002075.1 Aplysia californica | reverse complement strand
ACACAAACCCAGACACACTCACACAGACGCACAACCCCACCCTACCCCCTCCAACACTGGGAAAAAAAGAAAATGGTAAAAGTATGACTAGCCAAGGGAGAAAAGCATTTTAGCACTTACTGTTGGATCTCTTCGAGGTATGTGTTTGTGTTTTTTTCCAGTTCCCTGTGTATTCTTCCCCTCAAGCAGCTGTACTTATTGAACTTTCTTACTACAGACCACTTGAATACACGTTTTCTCACACACTCATGCCCATGGAGGAATACAAATATACTCACACACAAACAGACACACACAAAAAACATAAACACACACACACACACACACACACACACACACACACACACAAACACTCTCACACCCTCACATAAATACACACTCACAAACACACACACACACACACACACACACACAAACACACACACACCAGCGGATAGTTGGCGGACACTCTGTGTGGTTTGCTCCTTCTGTCCTATCATGTCAAACATATATCGTCCTTATCTCTCCGCCTTCCTTTCTTTTATTCTCTGGTTTCCGATTTAAAAGCCCGAGGAACCCTGACATGAGAAAATGTCTTATCGATACATACAGTGGGTGGTTGGCAGATGTTCCTGTGTGATTTGATCCTTGTCTCCTTTAAAAAATTAATTGTCTTTTTCTACTCTCCATTTTTTGAATGCCATTCTCTGGCAACGTTTTTAATCTTCCGCACGTATGTGTTTGTTATTTAAGTGCTGGGAAACTCTTACTGAAACTAAACTTTAAAAATACACATGAGGGTGGGCTAAAATCCAGTGCGTATTGTGCCTTAAATTCCATATTATTCATTAAACATTATGACAATTGCAGTAAGTACTGGCTAACCATTTGACTACCATCAAAGAACATAGATTATTTATGACGCCATTCGCACGCACAATTGCATGTATCAGAATATTTAGGTGGGTACCTCGGTCAGAGCTAAAATTATTGCGAAAATGCTTCAAGCAACGTGCTTAGATTGGATTTCTTACAGTTGAAGGCTGTTCTATTGATATGAAAGCAATATATTTTTTTATGTTGAATTTTGTATTGGCGTTAACATTATATATAACTATCAGCTGATGAGAAAAATCTTTGAAAGAAAATGATCCGATTGAGACAAAGTTGAATGATTAAATGAGTTCAGACAGGTCACATAGTGACCTCAGTAAAAATAGTGCTGCTAATCATCTTCAACTGGGAAGCCATAGTCCACAAGGAGTTCCTGGAACAGAGGAAGACATTGAATTTGGAACCTTGTATTAAGTTAAAAGCTTGACTGAGACGGGTTTGCCCTCAGAAAGTGCAATACTAC
This sequence comes from Aplysia californica, assembly GCF_000002075.1. Lineage (NCBI taxonomy): Eukaryota > Metazoa > Mollusca > Gastropoda > Aplysiida > Aplysiidae > Aplysia > Aplysia californica. The sequence continues at coordinate 221,472 of NW_004797890.1, read as the reverse complement.
AGCATGGCAATGGGCGCCTCCACTAAAGTCCGATTACTCCATCTTGCCGCATCTGTCATATAGTCCGGCTCCCTTTCTCCTTCGCCCTTTCCTCCCTTTTCCCATGGCTAAAGGGGTACATGAAAAAGTACCATTATAATAATAATGTTGATGTAGTGGCCTATGTTAGGTTGCTGCGTGGACGAAGCTTTGCTTAGTTCTTGTCAGTATGATCGTGTTTCAGCGCCTATAAAATGGCAGCTTTCACTGTATGCTTCCCCGGAAGTTGAGTTTGTTTCAGAATGCTATCATACCTGCTGGGATAATACAAATATAATATTGTAAAGCGCACAGAGCGTGTTTTTGAGTGGGAATTTTTGCACTATACAAAACATGCTATCTATTATAATTATTTTATTTTCTTCGCAGACGGTATGCGCTAACTAGCATGGAGTTGGCATCTCTGTGTGGATCGCTACGTAGACAATGGCAAAAAATTAAGTAAGCAGCGGTTAGCTGAGATTGTAAAGCTCTCTTTTGGTGTGTCATTTATGCAAAGAGTGTTGAAAATAAGAAAGTTCTGGCTAAACAGATATTACTTTTCAGCCGGCCCTCATACTACTCGTAATCACAGAAACGCTCTCGAGTTCAAGGCCTAAAGACAGGTATTGCAAAGTACTGTTGATGCAGTTAAGACTGTTTGACGTTGAAAGAAAGAGTGTTAGACCCATGAGCCTCAGGAAAAACGTGTGGCAGAGAGTGGGAATCTAAACCTGCCATCCATTTCTGACTCCAAAGCAATGAATACAATTATTTGGTAAAAGCTCGAAAAAAACTCGGTAGGCTCAACGACTGTGCTCCACTGACCTCGGCTACGTTAAAGGTTCCAATTTAAAGCAGAACTCAGGTTACGGACAGGCTCCAGTTGGAATTAATAAGACATCCCCCCCCTCTTTTTCCCCTCACCCTCCA
>NW_004797890.1:214870-217653 GCF_000002075.1 Aplysia californica | reverse complement strand
TCTCTCTCTCTCTCTCTCTCTCTCTCTTGTTATGCATATTATTATATCATATTCCCCATGTGACTTTAAATGTATTTATTATAGCTACGTATAAGTCTTTTCCCCAACTTGAGTCAATGTAAGATTGGGTGGTTTCCATGAATGTGCACGTGTGGGTATGTTTGTGTATGATATGGGGAGAGAGAGAGAGAGAGAGAGAGAGAGAGAGAGAGAGAGAGAGAGAGAGAGAGAGAGAGAGAGAGAGGGGAGAGAGGGGGGGGGAAGAAGAGAGAGAAAAAGCAAGCGACCGAAAGAAAGAGAAAGAGAAAAGAGTGAAAGAAACAGAAAGAGAGAAAGAGAAATAGAGGGAGAGAGAGAGAGAAAGAGAGAGAGAGAGAGAGAAAGAGAGAAAGAAAGAGAGAGAGAGAGAGAGAGAAATGAGGAAAAGAGAGACAGAGGGACAGATGGACAGATCGGGAATAACGAACAAATGAACCTAAGAAAGAGACATTTATTATAGACTGACAGACGGACATAGCAGAAGAGAAAAGTACGCTTTTAGACAGGCGATAAGACAGGCAGTAAGAGAAAAAGAAAGACAGAAAGTGAAACAGACTCACAGGCACATGTACATAACAAACACACTCACATGATGATTAGGTTGTCTATCCATTTGTTTATATTGTCTATGGGTTTTGTCTTATGAATAGTGGGCCCTCCCCCCTCCCCTTGTTTAAATACAGGTACTAGCGTTTAATTTGTGTATCGTTGAAATATCCATATCTTATACGGTCTTCCTTATCTGCCCCCCCCCCCCCAAACCATTTCCTCTCACTTTAGTTACTTTAAATGTAAATATAAACACTCAACACTTTTGTTACCTTTTGGTATGTTCTCCCCTCCTTCTCTCTTAAAAATCACCTCTCCTTAGTGTGCGTTATCTCTTTCACTCTTCCAGTTCTGAAAACTGGTTCTACTCTCCTTAATTTTTCTTTTCGCTCGCCCAGAGGGGAAGTTGGCGTGTGCGCTCTGGTGTGGTTTGCTCCTTCTTTCCTATCAAACATCTATCGTCCTTATCTCCCCTTCTTCGTCCTTATCTCCCCTTGTTCTTTTTTATGTTTGTTACTCTCTTGTAACACCTCTAATCTTCAGGCGCTCATGACCTTACGCAGTTGCAAGCGTCGTAAAACCTCTACGAAAACTAAACTTATTTATTCTTTTTCTGTTGATCATCATCGTTGCCTTTCTCACCCTGGATCAGGGTATAGGCCACGAACAAACACTTTCCATCTTTCCTGGGCTAGCCTCTTGATGTTATTCCATGTCTTCCCACTTTTCAGTAGGGACATCGATTTATGTGACTCTTCTCCAGGTTCCACGTGGTCTTCCCTGCCATCTTGTACTCTGTGGATTCCAATGCAACATTTCTTTGTTATGCAGCTGCCTGCCTTCTTGAGACTGAGAGTGAGTCCAATCCATTGCGTCCGCCTTCTTCCCACTTAATATCTGACTGGGCTCAGTTTTGTTTTTCTTAACACTTCCTCGTTTGTAACTCTGTCCGTCCATCTGAACCTTAGTAGCTTCCCGAGACACTTGTTCAAGAAAACCTGGATCCTCTTTGTGCAAGTCTGAGATGCGTTCCATGTCTCACATCCATACAACAGGACTCACTCTGATAGGCTGTTTAAAACATCTGCTTACATCTGTTCCTGGGTGTGCAATGGAAGTGCCAAGTTATCTGCAACGTCCAGATCGTCCAACTGTGTCTATGGGGTCCACTGTTTATAATTTTTGTGTCCTTTGGTGGTTCCCTTCATTAGCCTCTCTAGGAACACCTTAAATCGTCAGCAGTAATATTATACGACTTAGTTGTGTTGCAAGTGCAGTAAACCTTTCACTAAGTCCTTATACTCAGCACGCAAAGCATATTGACTGTTCCTTTCTCTCTTGTTTTAGGGGCACAGAGAACAAGTGCTACTACAATATGAAAGACTAAATTACAATACTCATCACATATCTTATCTTATCTTTTCTTTCTTATCGTGGAAGGATTTGGGGTAGGGTGGGGTGGGGTGGGAGGGATGGGGTGGGGGAGAGGTGAAGAGTATGGAAATAATGAAACTTCTTTTTTTATTATCGTAATCATGTTACCAAAGTCTATTTCATCTCAGAACCGACAAAACGAACAAGTCAGTTATTAGTTTATGTAAATGGAATCAGTATTGGTTGATGGGATTTCCCCGAAGCCATAACTGGGTCGTTTCGATGTGGGTACTTTTACAATAACTTCTCACCAAGAACAAAAATGTATGAGAAAAAGGAAGAAAAATACGAGAAGTCGCGAGTCTAGAGGAAAACATTAAGTGATGAAGTGATCGGATTCAGGATCAGTGACACATGGTGGGAGGAGGAAGAGATGAAGAAAGCCAAGAGGAGGGAGAAGAAATGCAAGCAGATTATAAAGAAGATTAATAGAGATGAGGAGGAGGATTAGACGGGGCAGACAGTGGTTGGAAGAGGGGGAGGAGGAGGGGTGGGGGAAGAAGAGGGGTGAGGAAGAGGGGGGTGATGGAGAGAAAACAGTAGAGGTATGGAATAGATGAAATAGATGAGTAAGACTGTGAAGAAGAAAGGGTATGGTGGGCAAGAGGAAAAGGAGGAGAAAAGCAAGGATAGAAAGAATTGCGAGGGGATTATTCAAATGTTGCAGCATTTGAGAAACGCGATTTGGATAAAGTCATAATGAAACTACCAGGGACGAATCTTGTGTGTGTGTGTGTGTGTGTGTGTGTGTGTGTGTGTGT